>NC_069502.1:491783403-492083403 GCF_027579735.1 Bombina bombina
ATGACGGAAAAATTCCGTCATATGTCCTTAAGAGGTTAATGCCAGGGAATGCATGCACAGTTGTTCTACTAGATGTGAACGCGGTTTCAGAATTAGTAAACAGCGGGTGGGACTGCTCCCTATGTAACAGGGAGGAAAATAAGGAAGTTGCGGATGGGAGGAGCTGTGCTCGAAAGTGGATGAAAATTGGTGATCAAAATATATCAATAATATTGTTTTTTTATTAAAAAAAAAGTGTCAGTTTAGCAAATATACACACAAGGAATCCATATGTGCACTCAAGACTATAAAAAATAACATTCACTTCAAAGTAAATAATAATAATAAAATATGTGCAGATAGAAAATAAAAAAATAATACAAAAAATAAATAAATATTACGTGATCAACTTTCCAATTAAAGATTTATATAGGTATAGAGAGTCCATGCACCACAGCTCCAGTAGTGTAGAGAAAAATATAGTCCAATCCATTAAAATCCTTTAAAGCTTGATTCAAATATGAATACGCTCCAGGCTGCTCCTCGTCACGATGGAACTCAAACTCCAATCATCACAGCTGTAGACAGACAATGGAACATAGGGGGCACCACATAGTGTATCACAATATCACCATTTTGTGTTAAAGATGTAAATGTGCCATACTACTCACATTTAGTAATCACCAATAGATGGTGATCATAGGCAGACTGAACTCAGTGCCATTCAGCTGGCTCACCTCCCAAGTGCAGGAACACTCAGGCTGACCCACTGTTATAAACCTGAGATGAAGGTAAGTCTTTTAACAAAAAATGCTTCAAAGTAGTGTGTAAAAGTTTAAAAACTTTTATTGAAAGAATAACATGAGGTAAAAATTAAAAAGTACACACTGCAACCGTTTTCTTAGCCTCACAGACTGGCTGTTTCATCAGGCAGTATAATCTGGTTAATAAGATCTCTGGTAAATTTTATAAATGTGACCCAAATGTCCCCAAAATACTGTGCAGTGTATTTTATTAAAAATAAAGATAGCAGCATCTTTATTTTTTAATAAAATAACTGCACTAGGCAATATTTTGGGGCTAAAGTTGGCTGGTCTACATTGCGGTCTATGGGAACTGTGTGTTCCCAGTAGATATATATGTACAGTATATGCTTATATACAAATCTATTTATGTGTTAATATGTGTATATACACATACAAATCACTTATATACATATTTAATATTGCTGCCATCACTGAGCTACTTACTCCCTTCCCGGCAATGCGAACGCGAGCTCGAGTTCCCATTGATCACTACTTGTAATACCAGTGCACATTAGCATGTGCTGGTATTGCACAGTGGAGTTCTAATATCGCTTTCATGAATTTAGCGCTCCACTTGTAATCTGGCCCTTTATGTTTCGCGAAAAAGTTAACCAGAGTTCTGAAGTTGTGGTAATCATTAAAGCCTAAATCAGGATTGCGCTCAAGCAATTGCGTTTACTTTCAACTTGTAATACCAGTGATGAAGGCAAACACATGCAATAAAGCCCTTATCGCTCACGCCCAAATATTTGTGCTCCACTTGTAATCTGGCCCTCAGTTTTCATGGGAGCATTTCAAAGAACACTTGTATGTGCACCAGCACAAGCGCAGAGTAAACATTTCATATGGCTCATAAGTAAATTTTGCAATACAGGGGCAGCAACAACATTAATTTTACTATAATTCGGCAGCCTCAACAACATGTTCTCTTTGACAGCCGTCAAAAAGACACTTTTTAAGTGGATATGCAGAATTACCTTAACGATAAATACAGAGATATATTATCAAATAGATTCCAACAAAGAGATATATCCCTCAACTCATGAGATTGTTCACATATGGCTTATTAAGGTCTTGTTTCCATTAATGTTTGTGCACTGGTGGCTATATTAAAAAGCTACATACACTTTAATACTGATATTCTTTCATTTTAAACCAGTTTCAAAACTTTCACACTTTAATTGACACTTGGCCTGACAGAACATTATACACATAATAGCGTAATTATACTTTTGAATACTCTTACCTAGGAGATGTCCCTCTGGTATTTGATTTGACTTAAAGAGTCTCCACACAGTAGAGTTCAGGACATCATGGCAACTTGTTGGGAACTCTGCCACCAGATTTGAGTTGCACTTGACACATTTGAACATATATGGAATGGAAATGCTTCCTATCTCTGAAAATGTGCTCACTGGTCTTAAAGGCAAAGTGGGTCCAATAAATTACCCTAATGACAGCCCCCAAATGCAAAATAACCCACTAACATCTAAACCCCCTAACCTCACAACCTCTAAATTAACAAAAAAAATAAAAATAAATCTTACCTTTTAAAATAAAAACCTGTCAGATGCCTTTTCAGGGCACTTTTTCGATATTTTTTTTTTTGGCGGGGGGGGGTAATTTTAGAGGGTTGTAATATTTTTTTTTAAGAAAATAGCTTAATCACTTTAGGAAAATGCCCTATAAAAGGCCCTTTTAAGGTCTGTTTGTAGTTTAGTTTTAGAATAGTTTTTGTTTTATTTTGGGGTGGGTTTTTATTTTGGGGTTTTAGACTAGGCATAATTATTTTTTTATCTTTGGTAATTTCTTTGCTATTATTTGTAAGGCTACTGTTTGTTATTTTTTTGTTATGTTAGGGGGTTGTTGTTTTTTGTAATGTTAGGTTTTTTGTTTTTTTAATAGTAATGGTAGATTTTTGTTTTAAAAGGTAAGATTATTTTTTTTTTACTTTCACAGTTAAGTTTTTTGTTTTTTAAAGGTAGTTTTTTGTTATTTAAATCTTTATTGCATCATACAAATAGAAAAGAAAAAAAGAAAACAAGTGATAATATAATAAGATATGACATAATATCAATCAAAAGATATTAGGACAAATATAGGCCTAATAAGCAGTAATATACCAGATACCCCTTTTAATCAAATCCCCAATCCCCTCCCCTTTCTCTCCGGAATTTATCTGGCATTAGTAATTATTCCATACATGATTATATGTCAAATATGTGACGATGAAAGACAGCCAACGAAAGAGAAGAAGAAAAAATTATCCTACCATAGCCTGATTTCCCCTCCCCATTAACCCAACCTATCTTAATTGGATATTGATAATTTGTTCTAATCGAATTGTAAGGTTCGTTCCCTGATAGAGGATAAAATATTTTCAGATCTTGCCAAAGGAGTCACCACTTTTCATCGCTGATCTAGACTCATAGGCAGCTATTATTGCAGAATTTGTCAACAATTTCTGTGCCTAATTTATTGAGGGTATTCTAGTATTGATCTAACTCCTGAACATTAACTTTCTAAGAATTAATATTGCTGTTAAAATAAAATTACAGGTAGCCCTCATTTTATGCCGGGGTTAGGTTCCTGAAGGAATGGTTGTAAATCGAAACCGTTGTAAACTGAAACCCAGTTTATAATGTAAGTCACACAAACAAACACACAAGATAGTTTCATCAACATAATTATCACCTTCTCTGTCAGTGTCAGAGAAGGTGACCTGTTTTTTGGATTTATTCTTTTCATTTTTATGCCACGTCCTTCTCTTTTTGGGATCCCCATTCTCATTGGAGTCCCACCTATAAACAGAGTGATGGTCATAATCATGTTTGTCCCTAAGAATTTTTCTAGATTTGAATTCCCATAGCTCTTGACGAAAAGTCTGCATATTTTTTTCAAACTGTTTGTCATAAAATTTGAACTCTGGATCCTTTTGGACTACTTTTAACTTTTCTTGTATTTCTTTAATTTCTAGCAAAAGATCCACTCTCTGTTTCTGTTTATATTTAATAAGCAGATCTATTTGGGCAAATTAGCATGTGTCTAATAGGATGTTCCATTTTGTCATAAAGTCAATATCAGTCACTCTGAAAGATGGAAACTTTCTGATACGTAATCCTCTAGGGATATGTTTGTTGTTTTTATATATGAGAAAAGTCTTAATGTCCAATTCCAGTTTTAAATCTTTTTTTCCTTAAAACGTCAATTTCATAAAAAAGGCTGTCAATGGTATATACCACTTCCTCATCAATGTCATATTGTGTGACAGTCTCTTCAAAATTGGTTAGTACATAAGACTCCTCTTCACTGTTATCCATATTATAGTAGAGTTTCGCGTGTGTACAATTTTAATTAGTCATACGGTCAGTTATAGAAAGGTGCTGTGGAAATGTGCATACATAATGCTTGCTGTACCTATTCAAGGACTTGTTAGAACAAAATTCACCCACCTCATCTTCAGCCGATGCAACCAAGGTATGTACTATCTTCTTTGTGAGGGTCCTTTCTCAGAGAGGCAGCTACCGCTATCCGGACGGAAAAGTAGAAACACAAACAAACACACAAGCAGTGCGCTCTTTCTTACCCTCACCGCATATGAATAGTACTTCCGGTATTCGGCACACAGGAGAGTGGGGATGACGAGTAGGTCACATGAACCAGTAAAAGAACAGCAGCGTATCCGTCCTTATACGCTAAACAAATAGGAAATCCAATATACAAAGTATAGTTCCAATGCTGGTTGTAGTATAAAAAGTTCCAAGTTTATTGATCCAAGCATAAAAACTGCAACGAAAAGCAAAGGACAGTCCAGCTTACACACAGCCCAAACTGACCAAGACTTACATAAAAGTGTTACACATCAAAAGGGAGGAAAGCTGCGCTCCTCATGCAGCAGACACGTCTTTGGGGATAGGAACCCCTATTGGCATAATATTATATTTTTTGTCAGGTATATAGATGATCTTATATTCATCTTGGACTGTGCAGACAGCGCAGTAGAAGAATTTTGTACATACCTTAATGATAATGACCACAATATCAGATTGATGGATGAACAAAACAAAGACAGAATTAACTTCCTGGATATAACCATTATTGGCAATGCAGATACAGGGGTTATAGAAACTGACTTGTATAGAAAGGTAACAGCGGGTAATACTATCCTTGACTTTAACTCTTGTCATCCAAGACATACCTTACAAGGAATCCCTAAAGGTCAATATATTAGGGCCAAAAGAAAATGTACAAATGAAAGTAACTATAAGAGGCAAGCAGACATTATCACTCAAAGACTAAAAGAAAGAGGATACAATGAGACTACACTAGATAAAGCACGAAAAGAGGAAGATATTATACCTAGTGCCAAATTGCTGCAATATAACAACAAAAATAACAAAAATAAGGACCATCTGGAAATTGGCAAACCTAAATTTATCACGACTTATAGTCTTGAATATAATAAAATCTGTGAAATAATTAAGGAATCTCTACCCATTCTACACACTGACCCAATCCTTAAAGGGATAGTCAGTGAAGGTTGCCATTTTATTTCTAAAAAAGGAAAAACTTTAGACAACTATGTATCCCCCTCTGACCTGCCAAGAGCAAAACAGGATTGTTGGCTCAAACAGAGAAAAGTTTTTTTTTTTAAATGTAGACACAGAATATGCAAGACTTGTGAATCTATTAATGAAGGTGAATTCTTCTACTAATACAGGAAAAATTCATCAGATCAAGTTCTGCATAACCTGTGTTACTACACATACTATCTATCTTCTAACATGTAGGGGATGTTTCAAACAGTATGTGGGGAGATCTAAAAGACCCCTAAAAGAGCATTTCCTAGAACATGTGCGTTCTATAGAGGATCCGGATTCTGACACCCCAATTGCGAGACATTTTAAAACTCTCCATAATTCTGATGCGTCACTTTTGTCCTTGCAAGGTATTGACCATGTTCCACAATGGAGAAGAGGGGGCAATAGACAGAATAAACTTAATTTAAGAGAGGTTTATTGGATATTTACTTTAAACACATCTATGCCCCATGGTCTGAATCTCAGAAGAGACATAGATCTTTGCATATAGGGATATATATGTATAAGAACAAATTTGAGTGTTGATTGCATATTGTTTTATTGCAATTTAAGTAATACATTACTGAGGTTTTGAGTGAAATAAGGATAATGGGTTATTAATGATAAATTTTATTATCTCAGGAATTTTAGATTTTCTATGTATTATCTTACAACCTCTGAGTATCTACTATTTAAGATAAACTATATTTGCTTGCTATCACTGTTTTCCTATATTAATTTGTTAGATGTATATATGTATATATAACTTATACACTTATCAAGAGGGAGTTCATTATTTTGAATATTTAAATCTATTTAGGTATTATGTATCTTTAAATTCTATCACAGCTGTAGCCTATTTAAGTGGAAGGCAGCTGCTGTTCCTTTAAGCAGTGAACAAGTGCTTGGAAAGCACGAAACATGTCTGCTGCATGAGGAGCGCTGCTTTCCTCCCTTTTGATGTGTAACACTTTTATGTAAGTCTTGGTCAGTTTGGGCTGTGTGTAAGCTGGACTGTCCTTTGCTTTTCGTTGCTGTTTTTATGCTTGGATCAATAAACTTGGAACTTTTTATACTACAACTAGCATTGGAACTATACTTTGTATATTGGATTTCCTATTTGTTTAGTGTATAAGGACGGATACGCTGCTGTTCTTTTACTGGTTCATGTGACCTACTCGTCATCCCCACTCTCCTGTGTGCCAAATACCGGAAGTACTATTCATATGCTGACAGATGGTGATAATTATGTTGATGAAACTATCCCCACTGTTTTGCAAACTCCACAAGAAATGCCATCCACTAGTGCCTCAAAAAACGACCAGCGAGAGACTCTGCCAGCAGTAAAAAAGAAAACATACATAGAGGCAAAAGGGGGAAAGGCAAAAAAACAGACTGTGGACAAGGAGAGAGAGGAGAGGGTAGAAGAGACCTTAAAGAAACAGTTGAATCCCTACCAAACCAGAGCAGGGAATCGACAAAAGAAATATGCATAACAGATAACAATGTTTTGAATTTATCTAGTGTACATCTCACTGCAGTAGAACAAAAAGTATTGTCTAAAGGTTTAAATTTTGTCCCCTCTCAGCACTTTAATTTGTTTAACACTATTGTGGATATCAACAAATTTGAGCGCAAATTAATTTTGCGTAAACATTTTATTAATGCTGAGGGGATACAGGATGGAACCAGTGATTTAATGAGTACACCATTAGAGGAAAATACTTATCAAGACAATATGACTTTTTCTGATATTTGCTGTGTCACTGATTTATAGGAACTCTTAGATGAGAATGTAGTGGATACTGAGGGTCAGATAACAGAGAGAAATATCAATTTGAGTAAATTTAAGAAAAAAGTGAGTTTTACCCTGTACATTCAAGATCTAATGCTGTGGAAATTTTTCAAAAGGTAGTTGAGGACAAACTAAGGATACTAAATAGTACTCCTAAACATAATAAAATGAATTTGTCCTTTAAGGAAAGAGCTGCCTTAGACAGACTAAATCAAAATGATTCCATCACCATAAGACCTTCTGATAAGGGGGGTAATGTAGTGGTCCTAGATAGGGTTAACTACATAAAGGAAGCCAATAGCCAGTTACAGGATAGGGATGTGTATATCAAATTAAAGGATAATCCCACTCTTAATTTTAAGAAAGAATTGGCTGTGCTAGTTTCCTATGCTAGATACAATAATATTATCACTGAGGCCACTAAAGATATGTTGGTTCCTGAACATCCTGTTACTCCTATATACCATTATCTTCCCAAGATTCATAAGGACATTGTTAACCCCCCTGGGCGTCCTATAATAGCCAGCATTAACTCTCTAAATGAACCCCTTTCAGATTTGATTGATAACTTTCTCCAACCTATTGTAAAAGCACTTCCTAGTTTTATAAAGGATACCACCTCTTTACTCTTAAAATTGGAAACAGTGGAATGGAAATCTAGTTATAGATTTCTGGTGTTGGATGTGGCATCTTTATACACCTCCATCACACATGTTATGGGCTTACAAGCAATAGATTATTTTTTGAACAACAAGAGTAACTTTAATCCAGCGACTAAACAGTTTTTGTTAAACTCCATTGAATATCTTTTGTCTCATAATTTTTTTATGTTCGATGGGGGTTTCTATCTCCAGAGACGTGGAACTGCTATGGGGGCAAAATTTGCCTCCTGCTACACCAATCTCTTTATGGGATGGTGGGAGCTTTTCCACGTCTTTGGGGATAGGAACCCCTATCGGCATAATATTATATTTTTTTGCCAGGTATATAGATGATCTTATATTCATCTTGGAGTGTGCAGACAGCGCAGTAGAATAATTTTGTACATACCTTAATGATAATGACCACAATATCAGATTGATGGGTGAACAAAGCAAAGACAGAATTAACTTCCTGGATATAACCATTATTGGCAATGCAGATACAGGGGTTATAGAAACTGACTTGTATAGAAAGGTAACAGCGGGTAATACTACCCTTGACTTTAACTCTTGTCATCCAAGACATACCTTACAAGGAATTCCTAAAGGTCAATATATTAGGGCCAAAAGAAATTGTACAAATGAAAGTAATTATAAGAGGCAAGCAGACATTATCACTCAAAGACTAAAAGAAAGAGGATACAATGAGACTACACTATATAAAGCACGAAAAGAGGTAGATATTATACCTAGAGCCAAATTGCTGCAATATAACAACAAAAATAACAAAAATAAGGACCATCTGGAAATTGGCAAACCTAAATTTATCACGACTTATAAGTCTTGAATATAATAAAATCTGTGAAATAATTAAGGAATCTCTACCCATTCTACACACTGACCCAATCCTTAAAGGGATAGTCAGTGAAGGTTGCCATTTTATTTCTAAAAAAGGAAAAAAACTTTAGGCAACTATGTATCCCCCTCTGACCTGCCAAGAGCAAAACAGGATTGTTGGCTCAAACAGAGAAAAGGTTTTTTTTAAATGTAGACACAGAATATGCAAGACTTGTGAATCTGTTAATGAAGGTGAATTCTTTACTTCTACTAATACAGGAAAAAATCATCAGATTAAGTTCTGCATAACCTGTGTTACTACACATACTATCTATCTTCTAACATGTAGGGGATGTTTCAAACAGTATGTGGGGAGATCTAAAAGACCCCTAAAAGAACGTTTCCTAGAACACGTGCGTTCTATAGAGGATCCGGATTCTGACACCCCAATTGCGAGACATTTAAAAACTCTCCATAATTCTGATGCGTCACTTTTGTCCTTGCAAGGTATTGACCATGTTCCACGATGGAGAAGAGGGGGCAATAGACAGAATAAACTTAATTTAAGAGAGTTTTATTGGATATTTACTTTAAACACATCTATGCCCCATGGTCTGAATCTCAGAAGAGACATAGATCTTTGCATATAGGGATATATATGTATAAGAACAAATTTGAGTGTTGATTGCATATTGTTTTATTGCAATTTAAGTAATACATTACTGAGGTTTTGAATGAAATAAGGATAATGGGTTATTAATGATAAATTTTATTATCTCAGGAATTTTAGCTTTTCTATGTATTATCTTACAACCTCTGAGTATCTACTATTTAAGATAAACTATATTTGCTTGCTATCACTGTTTTCCTATATTAATTTGTTAGATGTATATATGTATATATAACTTATACACTTATCAAGAGGGAGTTCATTATTTTGAATATTTAAATCTATTTAGGTATTATGTATCTTTAAATTCTATCACAGCTGTAGCCTATTTAAATGGAAGGCAGCTGCTGCTCCTTTATGCAGTGAACAAGTGCTTGGAAAATTTAAAACATGTCTGCTGCATGAGGAGCGCAGCTTTCCTCCCTTTTGATGTGTAACACTTTTATGTAAGTCTTGGTCAGTTTGGGCTGTGTGTAAGCTGGACTGTCCTTTGCTTTTCGTTACTGTTTTTATGCTTGGATCAATAAACTTGGAACTTTTTATACTACAACTAGCATTGGAACTATACTTTGTATATTGTAATGTAAGTCAATGGGAAGTGAGGGAATTAGGTTCCAGGCCCCTCTCAAAATTGTCATAAGTAACACCTAATACATTATTTTTAAAGCTTTGAAATGAAGACTTTACATGCTAAACAGCATTATAAACCTAATAAAATAATCGCACAACACAGAATATATAATTAAACTAAGTTAAATGAACAAAAACATTTGCTAAACAACATTATAAACCTAATAAAATAATCGCACAACACAGACTTTACTTGCATTTTTCTGCAAACAGTTCTTTCTACGCATTCCAATCTGGACTGATTTATAGACAGGAAGATCTTGTTCCTGCTTGATAGCTCGGGTCTGGTTAAACTGATTAATTTCAGCTTGCTTGGCTTGCATATCTTTGCTGCAACACAAGCAGACAGCTTCACCTACTGGCTTTTTTAATCAATGCACTGCTTCTCAATGCTTTTCAATAGCAGTCACATGACTGAAAAAAAGGTTGTTATTCTGAAACGGTGCAAATTGAACCGTTGTAAACCGAGGGCCACCTGTACTTTGTTAAATATACTTTTATTTTTGTTATTTGGAAAAGAAATTGTTTCACCCACAGACACTCCCATAGTAGGTGCCCTAAGTCCGGATCTTCCTGGAAACATTTGGGACATTAATTTTTAACCTCTTTATTCCACTTGGCTACTCTTTGTGGTGTGAGGTAGTCTATATGTAGTAACCTAAACTGGGTTTCCCTTAAATACATTCACAAGCATAATGATTGAGTTCTGTTAAGGCTTTTCAGAAGATGTCTATCCAAATCGGGAATGTCTACCATTTTTGCCCAGTGATTCATCAACTCCATTGATATTCTTTTCGCCTCTGTTGCCCTAAGAATTTTATATATTGATGATAACGACCATCTTTCAGGGTTGATAGTATCCAGTAATGGATGGTCTAGCCATATTTGAGGGAAATTCCTTGTCAGTTTGTGAATATAGTTCTTTAATTGGAGAAAATAGAACTTATGTTTTGTTTGGACTGTCGTAAATTTTTCTTGAAATTTAACAAAGGTGTAAATTTTCTTGGAATCTTGGTTATAAAGATCTTTAATAGCTAATATTTTAGTAGGTGACCATTTATTAAATATATTAACTGTGTGTCCATTGCCCTGTACTGGCAACCACTTAGAAATATTTGATGTAAATCCCAACAACCTCTTAGATTTCCTCCACACTTCAAGAATATCTCTAAATAAGGGATGAGTGGAAATAGTTCTTCCTAATTCTTTATTTGAGGCGTGTACAAGAGAATTTAAAGAATGTGGGGAGTAGACCTACTCTTCTAAATACTTATTAGAGTATCTAAAAGTCTGTAATAGCGAATCGATTGGAATACACAAAATGGTTGCAAAATTATACCACTCCAGATTCGGTAGGGACAACCCCCCTCTGGAATATGGTTGATATACATTTTCGAGTTTTATTCTTGCTTTCATCCCACTCCATAAGAAATATCTCAAAGATTGGTTAAATCGCCATAAATCAAGTTTGTTAATTAATAAGGGAAGCATCCTAAGTATATATAGAATCTATGGAATTATAAACACGTTAAAGAGATTAATTTTGCTCGATACCGAAACTGGCAAGGCTGCCCAACTCGTTATCTTATCTTTACTATCGTGCAGAATAGTAGAGATATTGTCTCCATATCATCCTGTGGGATTGGCTGCGATTTTTATTCCTAACTACTTCAAAGATTCTGTTTCTGTAAATTGATAAGATTGAGAGTGGTGTATTTTTTTTCAGCCATAGTATTTTAGATTTTGTTAAGTTGGTTTTATAACCAGAGACTGAGCTGTATTCTTCCAAGAGATTAAGAATGAGATCAGTATAGTCCTTTGGATTAGCTACAAATAGAAGGAGATCATCAGCAAACATGGTTTTAAGTGCCATGTTGCCTATAGTAATTCCTGGAAGAGTCTCCCTCAATTTATTAGCTAGTGGCTCCAAAATTAAGTCAAATAAAAGAGGAGACAGGGGGCAATTGCCATTATTAATTAATAAGGATGCCTTAGTATCAGACTAAATATTCCCAGTTAGTCCGACAAAGTTGCCTTTAAAACCAAATTTCCCCAAGACTTCAGCCATAAATGCCCTTTCTACTTTGTTGAAGGCCTTCTCTGCATCCAAAGAAACAGGAAGGCCTCAGGCAGAGCAGACTGATCACCACTATAGAGACAAATTGAATGCAATATTTTTCTTATATTTACTTCTGAACGTTTCCCACTCACGAAACCTAGTGGGGGGAGGGGAGCACTCAGGAATGAGCTGTGAGTAGGACTTATTAGTGGGTGATAGTGTGAGCCAATCTTTGATTGGTATGAGCTGTGAATAGAACTATCTATAGTGAATAAATATAAGTGTAAATATAAATTAAGGCCAATCTTTGATTGGTATGTATATAAGTTTGTTCTCTCAATTGTATGTGAGTGTAATAGTTAGTCACTTCTGTGGCTCAATCTATTAATAGTATTCTAATGATTTCCTTATATATGTGTACACAATTTGTGAATAATCATGAAAGATAGTATATAAAAATAAAATGAAAATAAATAAATGAATCTTGGAATGTGTGGGTGTCAGTTATTAAATATTTTTGACCAAATAACCAAAAGAAGAAATAAATACAATATACTATGATATTGCTGTAAATTTATTTTACTAAAAAGGTGAATTATTACACAAACATATTATTAAAAACACATTAAAAGTGTCCAAAATACACTTGCAATCAAATCTTATGCAGATCTAAATGATTAATTCATAAACTCCAAATAGCAGTATTCATATGCAATCGCCAAATCAGTAAGCAGTATTCATATGCAATTACTTATCTCTTCAGCGTCTCGCCGTTTAGGCTTCCCGGCAATCCCTTCTTTCCCTGGCATGTATGAGATTTACACGCCAGGGAAAGAAGGGATTGCCGGGAAGCCTAAACGGCGAGACGCCGAAGAGATAAGTAATTCTCAACCCGTTGCAGAAACCTTTGAGGTAACCTTCCAAAAACCCGTGTAATTGGAGAGGAGGTAAGGGATATCAGTAGTACGGCAAGGGGGAGCACCGCTTCACTCCGTTTGATTTCCACCGCTCAGTTATTGAGCCTGTTCAAACAGCTACTTCACATAATTTTAAACTGCTCAGCTGAATTAAGCATTTTTAACAGGGACAATCACCCTTGGATATAATACAAATAGTTGTGGCCACAACTTATATTTCAAATCTCACTTACAGAATCGTCATTAGACGACCAACGTGTATACACAACCCATCAGGGATTTTGACCGGGAACACTAGCATACTATACAAGTAAACAGTTGCTACTTTTCGAGGCTGCCAGTGACAGCAATTGCCTATGTACATACAGGCAGTTCTTTTTGATGTGATATTTATCTGCTGATATTTTACCATTTTACGTCTCTGTATTGATACAACTGCTTTAATCTGTGTACTAACCCCACAGAATCTCATAGAATACGCTTCATCTTTTGTAACAATATATATAGGATTTAAACTGCTACACTTGTTGCCTTTTTTGGGGGTAATGTGCTAAATGTTGCCATTTGGAGTTTATGAAAGATTTGGCGATTGCATATGAATACTGCTATTTGGAGTTTATTAATGAATCATTTAGATCTGCATAAGATTTGATTGCAAGTGTATTTTGGACACTTTTAATGTGTTTTTAATAATATGTTTGTGTAATAATTCACCTTTTTAGGCTCACACTATCACCCACTAATAAGTCCTACTCACAGCTCATTCCTGAGCGCTCCCCTCCCCCCACTTGGTTTGTTTCTTCACACATCTGATTTTGGGAGAGATCAGATTTAGGGGTAGCATTGCTGAGTCTGACACAGTATCACCACACACTTTTTGCAGTAACCACTCACGAAACCTACCTGATCGAGATGAATAATTTTAGGTAGTATGCCTTTCATCCTCTCTGCCAAGATTTTTATCAAATTCTTGTAATCAAGATTTAGCAGAGAGATAAGGCTGTATGAGGTAACTTATATGGGATCTTTGTTGTTCTTAGTGATCAGAATATTAGCCCTTTTAAAATGTTCAGATATCTTAAAGTTATCTTTGAAGTATGTTTTATAAAGATCTTTTAAAACAGGAACAATCTCAGATGAAAGAATCAAATAAAACTCCAGAGGCAAGTTATCTGGGCCTGGAGTTTTCCTTCTGGCCAATGAGATAATAGTTTTATACATTTCTTCTTCTTCTATTGGCTTATTCAAAGATTCCAGATCAAACTCTGAGACTGCACGGAGATCAATATTTTCTAGAAATGTATTCATATTTGCCAATAAAGGATTTGATTTTGTGAAGCATACAAATTTGTATAATAGTTCTGGAATAACAAAGATATCTGATCTTGCTCCGTGTATATTTTATTGTTGTCTTTGAGAGCAGCTATAGATTTCCTTTGAGATTGTCTTTTAAAAATTGAAGCCAGGAATTTACCTCCTTTGTTGCCATGTTTTGTGAATCTAGCTGCATTCTTATATAGTGATTATTCTGCTTCTTCTAAAAGGAATAGATCTATTTCCTTTATACATGAAAAATAGTTCTCTCTATGAGGCCGATTTATTAAAGGTCTTGCGGACCTTATCCGACAGTGTGGATCAGGTCCGCAAGACCTCGCTGAATGCGGAGAGCAATACGCTCTCCGTATTCAGCATTGCCCCAGCAGCTCACAAGAGCTGCTGGTGCAATGCCGCCCCCTGCAGACTCGCGGCCGCCAGTGTCAATCAACCCGATCATATTCGATCGGGTTGAATTCCGGCGATTCCTGTCCGCCTCATCAGAGCAGGCGGACAGGGTTATGGAGCAGCAGTCTATCTATCTAGCGGGGCCTATCTGGACGGAGTGTATACATAGGTATATCTTAATTTAATTGAAAATTCTCTAAATTTTGTCTTTTGCTCCTTTTTCAGCCTTTCCACATAAGTATTGACCTCTGCTTTTAGATAGAGTTTAGCTGTTTCCCAGAAGGTCGGGACCTTGTCTCTACAGAAACTGTTAAACCTGCTAAATTCCTCCCAGGCTTTATTCAAAACAGATTTAAATTTGGCTGAGTTTTGCAGATATGTAGGAAAAAAAGAAGGAATTGAATGTAAACACTTTTTTATTTGAAATGCTAATACAACAGGGGCGTGGTCAGATAATGTAAAATCAAGAATGTTACATTTCAACACTTTGGGTACCAAACATTCTGATATAAGAAATAAGTCCATTCTCGAAAGAGTGTTATGAGATTTTGAACAACATGTATACTCAAGATTGTTAGGATTTAACACTCTCCATATATCCACCAAGCCCACTGATTGTGAAAGTAGCTTAACAATTCTCTTTTTGTAGTTTAAATGGTATTTTGTGTACCTAGGTTTCATTTTATGGAATTTTCATACGTCTATTTCCAAAGGACAACCTCTGGATATGACGCTGAGCATGTGCACTCAACTTCTTTGGTCGACCATGGTAAGGCCTGTTCTGAGTGGAACCTGTCCTGTGAAACCATTGTTTGGTCTTGCCCACCATGCTGCAGCTCAGTTTCAGGGTTTTGGCAATCTTCTTATAGCCTAAACCATCTTTATGTAGAGCAACAATTCTTTTTTTCAGATCCTCAGAGCGTTATTTGCCATGAGGTGCCATGTTGAACTTCCAGTGACCAGTATGAGAGAGTGTGAGAGCGATAACATCAAATTTAACACACCTGCTCCCCATTCACACCTGAGACCTTGTAACACTAACGAGTCACATGACACCGGGGAGGGAAAATGGCTAATTGGGCCCAATTTGGACATTTCCACTTAGGGGTGCACTCACTTTTGTTGCCAACAGTTTAGACATTAATGGCTGTGTGTTGAGTTATTTTGAGGGGACAGCAAATGTACACTGTTATACAGCTGTACACTCACTACTTTAAATTGTAGCAAAGTGTCATTTCTTCAGTGTTGTCACATGAAAAGCTATAATAAAATATTTACAAAAATGTGAGGGGTGAACTCACCTTTCAGATATACTGTATATAGACATATACTGTATAGAAGTGCATATAGAAGTTTGCAGTTAAGTAGTTAAAAACATGTAAAAGCATATTTATGCAATATTCATATTTAATAAAGGGCTAGATTACAAGTGGAGTGCTAAATTATCAGGCATCTACAAATGGGTAAATATGCTTGTCTGTGGGCACTGGGCACTCAATAATTAACCAGCCATTTCAAGTGACTGGTTATTGCTACCGCAAGCAAAACAATGTAGATTTTTTTTTAATAAAAAAGAACTGCACTACACAGTTTTGTGGTTTTAAAGTTGGTGGAAGTGGGGTGTAAGATAGAAACTTGGCACTGACAAGTGCCTTTACATTGCGGTCTATGGGAACTGTTTATATATGACTATATACATATTTATTTATGTGTTGATATGTGTATATACACATATTAACACATAAATATATATGTATATAGTCATATATATATAAACAAGATAAGTTCCGCACCCTTGCAAATACACTTTCCAGTGCAATAATCTTTGTAGGGTAAAGTATCCAAGTGCACGCCAAATGGCCAATAAATTCAAAAATAGAGGCTATCCTCCTACAACTATTGCTAAAGCTAATTGCAAGCAGGCAATTAGAACTGAAACAAGGGTAATTCCTATAAAGAAACAGAAGAATAAAAGCCAAATTATTTTTTTTAATCAGAGTACAATCTGTATAGTGATAACATCTCAACCATTATAAATAAACACTGGTACTTATTAAATAAATCCAATCCTCATATGCAGGAATTCTGTAAACCACCAATTCATTCTTATAAAAGAGTAAGAAATATCAGGGCCCTAGTTGTAAAGGCTGATGTTTGCACCAATAAATGTAACAAAGTAAATTACTTAACCACTGCGAATAAAGGATCATATGCCTGCTTAGGCTGTGCACAGTGTAATTCTAAGATAAAAGGCAAGTTCATTGCACAAATTAATGATAAAAAGAAGTGAGAGATCAATGGCTTTTACACTTGTAACACTGACCATGTAGTGTATATTTTAAAGTGTCCATGTGGGCGGGGTTATGTGGGGGAAACAATATGCCCCATAAAGGATAGAATAAGTGCTCATAAATCATCTATTAGATGTAATGACATGACCCTTCCAGTTTCATCACATTTTTTTGTCAGCAGGGCATTCTGTTAGTCAATTAAGGTTTCAGGTGATAGACCATATCCCCTAACAAAGGAGAGGAGAGCTATTACTCAAGGAAAGGGAGGTGTGGTGGATACAACACCTTAAAACCCTATATCTGTTAGGTTTAAATAAAGATTATGATCTTCATTTGTTTTTATAAAGTTTTTATTATTGTATGTTATTTAATGATGATATTGTAATCTGACTGTTATCCACCCCCAATAGGTCATGAGAAGAATAAAAGAAAAAAGTTAATTTATAACACTGTGAAAGAAAGTGATTTTTGTTTTCAAACCTGACTGGTAGAGGGTGAGTTGTCTGTAGCAGGATTAAGGGTCAGGTGGACTCGAAACGTTCCTGTTTTATCCTTATGTTGCTTCAATAAAGAAAAGTTTTTATCAAGAAAAAGTGCTGACGCTACCTTTGTGCTTATGTGGTCATATACATATATATTTAAAAATGCTACTCATCGCTGCGCTACTCTCTGACGGCATCTGAACGAGGCTAGCCTATGGAAGCGTGCATTGCAATTTACTTGTAATACAAGCGCACAATATCATGCACTGATATTACAAAGTGGAGCATTCATATCGCTTGCACGCAAGCAATATTTAGAGCTCCACTTATAATCTAGCCCAGAGGGTTTAACTATGTATTTTCTGTAAATATTTCACATAAGAATTTTCTGCACATAGCATAATTTTTTTATGTATTTTTAAATAGATTTTTCGAGATATTTATATATAGATTATATAGGTATAGATATATAATGTACTAAAATACCATCATACATATATACGGTATATATATACACACACATATATATTATATTATTATTATATTATTATTATGAATAAATAGAACAATTGGAATGTTAAATATTCATATTTTCATGTCGGATTAGCACACTTGAGAATATGTGATCGGGTTTGCACTGTTGAATTCAATGAGTGAAAACGTTAACACAATAGCGATATTCGAAGTATGTGTGCAAGTGAAAACATTTTACTTTCAACATGTAATACTAGTGCAACCTGACACTGGCTTAAAGCTTACTTCTAGCAGAGTTTGTGTGCAAACGGGAGCATTAAATACCTCTCTCCTTTTATTCTGGCCCCCGTTTGGGGACGTGCAATAATTAATCAGCTATTACAAGTGGCTGGTTATTTCCACTGTGAGCTCACTGTAGCAATTAATGCTTATAACACTAACCAGAGATCTCTGGTTAATTTTATAAAGCTGCCCCAAATGCCCCCAAAATACTGTCAAGTGTAGTTTATTAAAAAAAAATAAAGATAGCAGCATCTTTAATGTTTAATAAAATGACTGCACTAGGCAGTATTTTGGGGTTAAAGTTGATGGGAGTGGGTGTTAGAAAAAAAAACAGCAGTGAAAAGTAGTATATGTGTGTGTGTGTTAATATGTGTATATACACATATTAACACATAAATATATATGTGTATCAGCATATACATATATTTACTAACTGCTGCCCATCGCTGTGCTACTTACCCCCTTCGCTGGCGCTGAAGTTCTGATGCTGTGTCTGTGGGAATCAAAACAAAGCTCCCATAGGAGCCTATGGAAGCGTGCTCTCACAACGCTGTGAACTTGTAATAACAGTGCACATTAGCGTGCGCTGGTATTACATAGTGGAACGCAAATATTGCTTTCAAGAAAGCGATATTTAGTGCTCCAATTGTAATCTGGTCCTATGTGATTTGGACTTTTTCCTAATGTTGGATGTGTAAATATATTGTCCATGGGGTTGATATAGGATTAAGGAGAGACTCACATGTGAATTAACATTTGTCATTTATTTATTGGAATATGTTTGTGGATTCTAATATGTAGGGCAAACTTGTCTCAAAGCTATGAAATGATTAAGTGAACATCATTGAAACCTTAAGAAAAAATCCAAATCACTAACGCCTAGATTTAGAGTTTTGCGGCCAAAGGGGTGCGTTAGCTACGCGTGCTTTTTTCTGGCCACACCTTTTAAATACCGCTGGTATTTAGAGTTTACAGAAGGGCTGCGTTAGGCTCCAAAAAAGGAGCGTAGAGCATAATTTACCGCCACTTCAACTCTCGATACCAGCGGTGCTTACGGACGCGGCCAGCTTCAAAAACGTGCTCGTGCACGATTCCCCCATAGGAAACAATGGGACAGTTTGAGCTGAAAAAAACCTAACACCTGCAAAAAAGCAGCGTTCAGCTCCTAACGCGGCCCCATTGTTTCCTATGGGGAAACACTTCCTACGTCTGCACCTAACACCCTAACATGTACCCTGAGTCTAAACACCCCTAACCTTACACTTATTAACCCCTAATCTGCCGTCCCCGCTATCGCTGACCCCTGCATATTATTATTAACCCCTAATCTGCCACTCCGTACACCGACGCAACCTACATTATAGCTATGTACCCCTAATCTGCTGCCCCTAACGCCACCGACCCCTATATTATATTTATTAACCCCTAATCTGCCCCCCACAACGTTGCTGCCAGCTACCTACAATAATTAACCCCTAATTTACCGACCGCATCTCAGCGCTACTATAATAAATGTATTAACCCCTAATCCACCTCACTCCCGCCTCAATAACCCTATAAGAAATAGTATTAACCCCTAATCTGCCCTCCCTAACATCGCCGACACCTAACTTCAATTATTAACCCCTAATCTGCTGACCGGAGCGCACCGCTACTATAATAAATGTATTAACCCCTAAAGCTAAGTCTAACCCTAACACTAACACCCCCCTAAATTAAATATAATTTAAATCTAACAAAATAAATTAACTCTTATTAAATAAATGAATCCTATTTAAATCTAAATACTTACCTGTAAAATAAACCCTAATATAGCTACAATATAAATTATAATTATATTGTAGCTATTTTACGATTAATATTTATTTTACAGGCAACTTTGTATTTATTTTAACCAGGTACAATAGCTATTAAATAGTTAAGAACTATTTAATAGCTAAAATAGTTAAAATAATTACAAAATTACCTGTAAAATAAATCCTAACCTAAGTTACAATTAAACCTAACATTACACTATCAATAAATTAATTAAATAAAATACCTACAATTACCTACAATTAAACCTAACACTACACTATCAATAATTTAATTAAATACAATACCTACAAATAAATACAATTAAATAAACTAACTAAAGTACAAAAAATAAAAAAGTACTAAGTTACAAAAAATAAAAAAATATTTACAAACATTAGAAAAATATTACAACAATTTTAAACTAATTACACCTACTCTAAGCCCTCTAATAAAATAACAAAGACCCCCAAAATAAAAAAAATGCCCTACCCTATTCTAAATTAAAAAAGTTCAAAGCTCTTTTACCTTACCAGCCCTGAAAAGGGCCATTTGCGGGGCATGCCCCAAAAAATTCAGCTCTTTTGCCTGTAAAAAAAAACATACAATACCCCCCCAACATTACAACCCACCACCCACATACCCCTAATCTAACCCAAGCCCCCCTTAAATAAACCTAACACTAAGCCCCTGAAGATCTTCCTACCTTATCTTCACCATACCAGGTTCACCGATCCGTCCTCTGAAGTCTTCATCCAAGCCTCCGAAATCTTCATCCAAGCCCAAGCGGGGGCTGAAGAATGACGTCCATCCTCCGGCTGAAGTCTGGATCCAAGCGGTGGCTGAAGAAATCCATCATCGGGCTGAAGTCTTGATCCAAGCGGGCGCTGAAGAAGTCTATCATCGGGATGAAGTCTTCTATGATGCGGCATTTTCAATCTTCTTTCTTCCGGAGCCATCATCTTCCAGCTGACGTGGATCCAACCTCTTCTACCAACGCCTACTCGCCGAATGACGGTTCCTTTAAGGGACGTCATCCAAGACTTCAGCCCGATGATGGATTTCTTCAGCCGCCGCTTGGATCCAGACTTCAGCCGGAGGATGGACATCACTCTTCAGCCCCCGCTTGGGCTTGGATGAAGATTTCGGAGGCTTGGATGAAGACTTCAGAGGGCGGATCGGTGAACCTGGTATGGTGAAGATAAGGTAGGAAGATCTTCAGGGGCTTAGTGTTAGGTTTATTTAAGGGGGGTTTGGGTTAGATTAGGGGTATGTGGGTGGTGGGTTGTAATGTTGGGGGGGTATTATATGTTTTTTTTTTACAGGCAAAAGAACTGAATTTTTTGGGGCATGCCCGCAAATGGCCCTTTTCAGGGCTGGTAAGGTAAAAGAGATTTGAACTTTTTTAATTTAGAATAGGGTAGGGCATTTTTTTATTTTGGGGGTCTTTGTTATTTTATTAGGGGGCTTAGAGTAGGTGTAATTAGTTTAAAATTGTTGTAATATTTTTCTAATGTTTGTAAATATTTTTTTTATTTTTTGTAACTTAGTTCTTTTTTATTTTTTGTACTTTAGTTAGTTTATTTAAATGCATTTATTTGTAGGTATTGTATTTAATTAATTTATTGATAGTGTAGTGTTAGGTTTAATTGTAGGTAATTGTAGGTATTTTATTTTATTTATTTATTGATAGTGTAGTGTTAGGTTTAATTGTAACTTAGGTTAGGATTTATTTTACAGGTAATTTTGTAATTATTTTAACTAGGTAACTATTAAATAGTTATTAACTATTTAATAGCTATTGTACCTGGTTAAAATAATTACAAAGTTACCTGTAAAATAAATATAAATCCTAAAATAGCTACAATATAATTATAATTTATATTGTAGCTATATTAGGGTTTATTTTACAGGTAAGTATTTAGCTTTAAATAGGAATAATTTATTTAATAAGAGTTAATTTATTTAGTTAGATTTAAATTATATTTAACTTAGGGGGGTGCTAGTGTTAGGGTTAGACTTAGCTTTAGGGGTTAATACATTTATTAGAGTAGCGGTGAGCTCCGGTCGGCAGATTAGGGGTTAATAATTGAAGTTAGGTGTCGGCGATGTTAGGGAGGGCAGATTAGGGGTTAATACTATTTATTATAGGGTTATTGAGGCGGGAGTGAGGCGGATTAGGGGTTAATAACTTTATTATAATAGCAGCGCGGTCCGGTCGGCAGATTAGGGGTTAATAAGTGTAGGCAGGTGGAGGGGACGTTAAGGGGGGCAGATTAGGGGTTAATAAATATAATATAGGGGTCGGCGGTGTTAGGGGCAGCAGATTAGGGGTTCATAGGGATAATGTAGATGGCGGCGGTATACAGAGCGGCAGATTAGGGGTTCAAAAATGTAATCGAGTGGTGGCGATGTGGGGGGGCCTCGGTTTAGGGGTACATAGGTAGTTTATGGGTGTTATTGTACTTTAGACCACAGTAGTTAAGAGCTTTATAAACCGGCGTTAGCCCAGAAAGCTCTTAACTACTGACTTTTTTCTGCGGCTGGAGTTTTGTCGTTAGAGTTCTAAATCTCACTTCAGCCACGACTCTAAATACCGGCGTTAGAAAGATCCCATTGAAAAGATAGGATATGCAATTAACGTAAGGGGATCTGCGGTATGGAAAAGTCGCGGCTGGAAAGTGAGCGTTAGACCCTTTCCTGACTGACTCTAAATACCGGCGGTAGCCCAAAACCAGCGTTAGGAGCCTCTAACGATGGTTTTGACGGCTACCGCCCAACTCTAAATCTAGCCGTTAGTGAGCTAAATGCAGCAGGATTCAGGTAAGTGGTATCAGGAACGTGGTAAGTACAAGCTTGTTGCTAGACAGGATATAGGAAAAGCAGGTATGTACAAGTTGAACTTCTCAATAACTCAGCCCAGAGTGAAGGGCTAAGTGGTTTATGTAGGAACTCCTGCACTTTTAGTCATTTAGGTGGACGCTCCTAAAATTAGGTATGGCCCTTTTAATTTAGCACAGCACGTGACTGTGCGAGCCTAGGGCAAGCAGAAGCAGCTGCAGAAGTAAGGCTCAGGCGTTTCACATGGTAGAACGCAGAAGCAGGAGCCCGTTGCTGGATAGCTGCTAGGTAAGTACCTTATACGTTTCATTTCAACAGTAATGCTTGATTCTTCATTTTAAAAACTTAAAGGGACAGTCTAGGCCAAAATAAACGTTCATGATTCAGATAGAGCATGTAATTTTAAACAATTTTCCAATTTACTTTTATCACCAATTTTGCTTTGTTCTCTTGGTATTCTTAGTTGAAAGCTTAACCTAGGAGGTTCATATGCTAATTTCTTAGACCTTGAAGCCCATCTCTTTCAGATTGCATTTTAACAGTTTTTCACCACTAGAGGGTGTTAGTTCACGTATTTCATATAGATAACACTGTGCTCGTGCACGAGACGTTATCTGGGAGCAGGCACTGATTGGCTAGACTGCAAGTCTGTCAAAAGAACTGAAAAAAGGGGCAGTTTGCAGAGGCTTAGATACAAGATAATCACAGAGGTTAAAAGTATATTATTATAACTGTGTTGGTTATGCAAAACTGGGGAATGGGTAATAAAGGGATTATCTATCTTTTAAAACAATAAAAATTCTGGTGTAGACTGTCCCTTTAAGTCTGGGCATATGAGTAAAAGTTGTATATACTGTAAGTTATATTCATGTTACCACAATATTCAAAATACTTAAAATACTTAAAATCTTATAAGTAATAGCTCAGTAATAGAAAATATAGTTTTTACATTCATTATTTAATATGTGTAAGATTATAAGAGATAAGAATGAAAACAAATGCTGTACATTTCATTCCACAATGTTTATAATTGCCCATGAGAACATAAGGTATTAAAAAAAAGATCAGCCAAATGTATTATTTACCCATTGCACATGAACAGCTTGAGAGATAACTCCAACTAAAATGACAAAACAAATATACAAATGTTCAGATGTGCAATCAGAGATAACCAATTATATCCATATCACTGAATATGGTCAATAAAGAATGAGATGAATGTGTGTAATGATATAAATACCAAATCTACTAAAGTATGAACTATCATTTTTTTTAGATTTAAATGTGATTATTCTTTAACTATAAAGAAAACAGTCTATGGAAGATTAACCCTTTCGCTGCTAAGCCTCTTTTCACCCCAATGCTAAGCCAATTTTTAGCTTTTTTTGCTACCTACATTTAAACGCTATTGTAAGTCACATTTCAGTGATTGACACACATAAATTATAAATTGTTTTTTTTCAACAGGCCCAGCAGATTTACAATATACCATTATTATGTTTATAATTCACAGCATGACAGATAGCTTCAACACAAACTGTAAAAAAATATAATTTTTGCATCGATTTTAGTAAATAATATTGAAAATAGTCCGGTGATCACTGCTGTAACTGTTATCACCTTACTAACGTGTCATAAAGGGTAGCCACATGGGAAATAGGGACCCATACAGGCTTTTTGGGGGTTATATTATAGATAGAGAGGCTCTGTTGTGCAGTACAAAAATAAAAGCATTTTTTTTCTTGCAAGATGTTCACTGTTGCCACAGTGATCACCTGACTATAAAGACAAAAATTATATTTAGTTTTTTTTTTTAAAGAGAGGGACTTTTCTACTACAGGATAAACTTCAAAAGGGATCTGTAGACATACCTGATTTTTTTTTATTGTGCATTTTGGCTAGTGGATCGCTAACTGTTGCGCGTGAGGGATAAGTGGTATTTTGCAGCTATTTGTGCACATCGGAAGAAGTGCATATTAAGAGTTAAAGTAAAAGCATTTGCTTGAGCGCAATCAAATTTAATTTGCATTGGGTTAGTGCAATTTCAAAAATCTGGTTAACTGTTACACGAGACAAAAAAATTGCACAAAAAAAAAAATAAAAAAAAAATGTAAAATTAGTTACACTCATAATAACACTGATAAAAATTATTAAAAAAAACTAATATTGCATTCAAAAGTTATCAGGCCTCAAAGATATGAGGTCTCAAGTGTTAGAAGAAAAAAAAAGACATGAAAAAATGTGTATGTGTGTGTGTATATATATATACTGTATATATATATTTATATGTTTGTACATATGTATTTATATAGTTATGTGTTTTATTCTATATTTACTGTACATATTTCACATTCCAATATTCTTCACTTACATGTACTTTTTATTGTAAAATCATATATATATATATATATATATATATATATATATATATATATATATATATAAAAATATATACATATACCTGTATAGCTATTCCATTAGATATATAGGTATAGATATATATATATTACATGAACAGTATCATATATATATATATATATATATATATATATATATATATATATATTTAATAATAAAAAGTATATTATTTTTTATGTGAAGAACATAGGAATGTAAAATATATGTTAACCCCTAATCCGCCAACCCACTACAATGCAAAGAATTAATCTAATAACTAAGCCCCCTAAACACTCCCTAAATTAACCCCAATTAAATTACAATTACATACAATAAAAAAATATTTTAAAATTACAAAAATTAAAAAACCTAAATTACTTAAACAAAAACCTACATTAAAATCCAAAATAAAAAAAAACTAAGTTTACATCAAATTAAAAAAAAAACTAAGATTACAAAAAATAAAAGCGCTAACATTACTGAAAATAACAAACTAACGGCAAAATTCCGAGTTTTGCGTTAGGAACTATGCGGTGCTAACGAGCAGTTTTTTCTCACCGCTCACTTACCTGCAGCGCTAGTATTACGGGTTTTCAGAAACCCGGCATTAAAAGGCAAGAAGTGAGTGTAGAGCAAAATTTTGCTCCATATCTCACTTCAATACCAGCGCTGCTTAAGTCAGCGATGAGCTGGTCATATGTGCTCGTGCACGATTTCCCCATAGACATCAATGGGGAGAGCCGGCTGAGAAAAAGTCTAACACCTGCCAAAAAGCAACGCAAGTCTCAATAACGCAGCCCCATTGATTCCTATGGGGAAACACATTTTATGTTTACACCTAACACCCTAACATGAACCCCGAGTCTAAACACCCCTAATATTACACTTATTAACCCCTAATCTGCCGCCCCCGACATCGCCGACACCTACATTATTCTTATGAACCCCTAATCTGCTGCCCCCAACATCGCCGACACCTACAGTATATTTATTAACCCCTAATCTGCCGTCCTCCAATGTCGCCGCAACCTACCTACACTTATTAACCCCTAATCTGCTGCCCCCAACGTCGCTGCCACTATATTACATTTATTAACCCCTAAACCTAGGTCTAACCCTAACACCCCCTAACATAAATATAATTTAAATAAATCTAAATAAAATTACTATCATTAACTACATTATTCCTATTTAAAACTAAATACTTACCTGTAAAATAAACCCTAAGCTAGCTACAATATAACTAATAGTTACATTGTAGCTAGCTTAGGGTTTATTTTTATTTTACAGGCAAGTTTGTATTTATTTTAACTAGGTAGAATAGTTAGTAAATAGTTATTAACTATTTAATAACTACCTAGCTAAAATAAATACAAATTGACCTGTAAAATAAAACCTAACCTAAGCTACAATAACACCTAACACTACACTACAATTAAATAAATTACCTACATTAAATACAATTAAATAAATTAAATTAGCTAAATCTCAAAAAAACACACACTAAATTACAGAAAATAAAAAACAAATTACAGATCTTTAAACTAATTACACCTAATCTAATAGCCCTATCAAAATAAAAAAGCCCCCCAAAATAAAAAAAAACCCTATCCTAAACTAAAATACCAATAACCCTTAAAAGGGCCTTTTGCGTGGCATTGCCCCAAAGAAGTCAGCTCTTTTTCCTGTAAAAAAATACAAACACCCCCCAACAGTAAAACCCACCACCCACACAACCAACCCCCAAATAAAATACTAACTAAAAAAAACCTAAGCTCCCCATTGCCCTGAAAAGGGCATTTGTATGGGCATTGCCCTTAAAAGGGCATATAGCTCTATTGCAGCCCAAAGTCCCTAACCTAAAAAATAAACCCACCCAAAATACCCTTAAAAAAATCCTAACACTAACCCCCCCGAAGATTCTCTTACCGGGAGAAGTCTTCATCCAAGCGGCAAGATGTCCTCAATGAAGTCGGCAGAAGTGGTCCTCCAGACGGGCAGAAGTGGTCCTCCAGACAGGCAGAAGTCTTCATCCAGACGGCATCTTCTATCTTCATCCTTCCGGCGCGGAGCGGGTCCATCTTCAAGACATCCGACGCGGAGCATCCTCTTCTTCCGACGGCTTATTCGTAATAAATATCACTTTAAGATTGCGTCCCTTAGATTCTGATTGGCTGATAGAATTCTATCAGCCAATCGAAATTAATCAGCCAATAGAATGCAAGCTCAATCCTATTGGCTGATTGCATCAGCCAATAGGATTTTTTCTACCTTAATTCTGATTGGCTGATAGAATGCTATCAGCCAATCGGAATCTAAGGGACGCCATCTTGGATGACATCACTAAAAGTGATATTCATTATGAAGAAGCTGTTGGAAGAAGAGGATGCTCTGCGTCGGATGTCTTGAAGATGGACCCGCTCCACGCCGGAAGGATGAAGATAGAAGATGCCGTCTGGATGAAGATTTCTGCCCGTCTGGAGGACCACTTCTGCCCATCTGGAGGACCACTTCTGCCGGCTTCGTTGAGGACATCTTGCCGCTTGGATGAAGACTTCTCCCGGTAAGTGAATCTTCGGGGGTTAGTGTTAGGATTTTTTAAAGGGTTTATTGGGTGGGTTTATTTTTTAGGTTAGGGACTTTGGGCCGCAATAGAGCTAAATGCCCTTTTAAGGGCATGCCCATACAAATGCCCTTTTTAGGGCAATGGGGAGCTTAGGTTTTTTAGTTAGTATTTTATTTGGGGGGTTGGTTGTGTGGGTGGTGGGTTTTACTGTTGGGGGGGTGTTTGTATTTTTTTTACAGGAAAAAGAGCTGATTTCTTTGGGGCAATGCCCCACAAAAGTCCCTTTTAAGGGCTATTGGTAGTTTAGTTTAGGTTAGGAGTTTTTTTATTTTGGGGGGGCTTTTTTATTTTGATAGGGCAATTAGATTAGGTGTAATAAGTTTAAAGATCTGTAATTTGTTTTTTATTTTATGTAATTTAGTGTTGTTGTTTTTTGCTATTTAGCTAATTTAATTTATTTAATTGTATTTAATGTAGGGAATTTTTTTAATTATAGTGTGGTGTTAGGTGTTACTGTAACTTAGGTTAGGTTTTACTTTACAGGTAAATTTGTATTTATTTTAGCTAGGTAGTTATTAAATAGTTAATAACTATTTACTATCTATTCTACCTAGTTAAAATAAATACAAACTTGCCTGTAAAATAAAAATAAACCCTAAGCTAGCTACAGTGTAACTATTAGTTAATAGTAACTCGCAATCTAGCCCTAAATTATCCAAAATAAAAAAAGTTATTCCTAATCTCATACCCCCTAAAAAAAGCCCCCCCAAAATAAAAAAATCCTTAATCTAACAATAAACTACCTATAGCCCTTAACCCCTTAGTGACCACAGCACTTTTCAATTTTCTGACCATTTGGGACCAGGGCTTTTTTTACATTTCTGCAGTGGTTGTGTTTAGCTGTAATTTTCCTCTTACTCATTTACTGTACCCACACATATTATATACCGTTTTTGTCGCCATTAAATGGACTTTCTGAAGATAGCATTATTTTCAACATATCTTATAATTTAGTATAAAAAAAAAAAAAATTCTAACTTTTACCCCCAAAATCTGTTACACATCTACAACCAAACAAAAATGTTCTTTGCTTTTTTTTCAAGTTATAGGGCAATAAATACAAGTAGCACTTTGTTATTTCCAAACAATTTTTTTTTTCTCCCAAAATTAGCAATAGTTACATTGGAACACTGATATCTGTCAGGAATCCCTGAATATCCCTTGACACGTATATATTGTTTTTAGTAGACAACCCAAAGTATTGATCTAGGCCCATTTTGGTATAGTTCATGCCACTATTTCACTGCCAAATGCGATAAAATAAAAAAAAAATTGTTCACTTTTTCACAAACTTTAGGTTTCTCACCAAAATTTTTTACAAACAGCTTGTGCAATTATGGCACAAATGGTTGTAAATGCTTCTCTGGGATCCCCTTTGTTCAGAAATAGAAAACATATATAGTGTTGGCATTGCTTTTTAGTAATTAGAAGGCAGCTAAATGCTGCTGCGCACCACACGTGTATTATGCCCAGCAGTGAAGGGGTTAATTAGGGAGCTTGTAGGGAGCCTTATAGGGTTAATTTTAGCTTTAGTGTAGTAGACAACCTAAAGTATTGAACAAGGGCCAATTTCGGTATATTACATGCCACTATTTCACCGCAAAATGAGATCAAATAAAAAAAATTTTTTTTTTTACTTTTTCACAAACTTTAGGTTTCACACTGAAATTATTTACAAACAGCTTGTGCAATTATGGCACAAATGGTTGTAAATGCTTCTCTGGGATCCCCTTTCTTCAGAAATAGCAGCCATATATGGCTTTGGCACTGCTTTTTGGTAATTAGAAGGCCGTATATGCCGCTACACACCACACGTATTATGCCCAGCAGTGAAGGGGTTAATTGGGTAGCTTGTAAGGAGCATGTAAGGTTAATTTTTGCTTTAGTGTAGAGATCAGCCTCCCACCTAACACATCCCACCCCCTGATCCCTCCCAAACAGCTCTTTTTCCTCCCCCACCCCACAATTGTCCCCGCCATCATAAGTACTGGCAGAAAGTCTGCCAGTACTAAAATAAAAGGCTTTTTTTTATTTATTTGTTTATTTTAATTAAATATATATATATATATATATATATATATATATATATATATATATATATATATATATATATATATATTCTGCTTTGTAGGATTCCTCCCTTAGCCCCCAACCTCCCTGATCCCCCCAAAACAGCTATCTAACCCTCCCCCCTCTACCTTATTGTCCACCATCTTGGGTACTGGCAGCTGTCTCAGTACTCAGTTTGCCATACAATTTGTTTTTAATTATTTTTAAATATAAAAACCTATTTTTCTGTAGTGTAGCTGCCCCCCTCAATAACCTACCCCCACCCCCTCCCAGATCCCTTAGATACAATTTTCCTCCCTCCCCTCTCCCTCCTTACCTTAACACTTTGTCTTATAAGGTAACATTCTCACCTGCTCCCGCCCCCATGCACTCGTGCGCCTCTGCCAACGTGCGCACCCCGTATGTGATCCCGCCCCCCTCTGCCGGATATCCTCCAGGGATGGCCGTCCACCTGCCTCCCTGCAATGGCTCCCACCCACCAATAATCGGCACCATCGCTGGCCGATGCAGAGGGGGCCACAGAGTGTCTCTCTCTGCATTGGATGCCTAAAAAGTGCTATTGCAGGATGCCTCAATATCGTGGCATCACTGCAATAACTTAAAAGTGGCTGGAAGCGACCAGGATCGCTTCCACCGCTTGAAACCCCTGACGACGTACAGGTGGTTAAGGGGTTAAAGGGGCCTTTTGTAGAGCATTCCCCTAAAGATATCAGCTCTTTTTTTTTTTTTTTTAAATAGCCCTAAAATTAAAAACCCCAAAATAAAAAACAACTTGCTAAAAAAAAAAAAAAGAATCTACCCATTGCCCCTAAAACCCTGGTAAATTTGTCTCATAACACACAATGCACCGATAGAAAAAAGGCAAGAGGTGTACCAAGGTAAAGTGTACTGAAAATAGTTCAATTTGATTTACATGTGCTTAAAAAGAATCAGTATGGGTTGATTCCTGCTACATACACTCTCCCCTACAAGTTTCTGCATCCCAGACATAAGTCCCCAGTTGATAGTATTCAAATACCTCATATGTTCAGGAATTTACACATAAGTGTAGGGCACATGCACATATCAGTTCTGCTAGTCATAGCATGTAGAGGTAACGTTCAATGTCATTACATGTAAAAATGTAGCAGTACAATCTTCGGATTTCTAAAAATATGCTTACCTAAATGATTAATTTCCTTCTTAATAGAATATTGAGATTAGTCAACTTCATCGAGGGTTACTAAAAAGTCTCTTTGTAAAAGTATTATTCATCAAAGGGTTTTAATTAAAGGGACAGTACACTGTAAAATTGTTTTTATATTATGTATTTTCAATGACTTGTTATACCAGTATAAAATGTATGAGAAATTGCATTTTCAGGTTTATTTTGTGTACATAAAGTAGCTGGTTTTGTGCTTTTAAAACCACAGTCTATTACAGTGGGTTGAGCTTCAGGTAATATCATATCTCATTATGTTTTCACTTTGTACACACACACTTGCTTACTTATCTTATATTTGGCTGGAAAACTAAGCTCAATACATAGAGAACAATGGAAAATCATGTTATTACTTAACTATCCTGCACCCCACTGTGAGTTTAATTTCTTCTGCTGGCTGTGTTTACTTAGGCTATTCAATAGCTGAGACTCCAGTATCAAAACTTTCACTATAGGTTGGGAAACCACAGGCTAAATCAGCTATTTCAAAGGCCAAAATAAGGGTAAAGGAGCTACTTGTAAACAATTTAATACACTCCAGCAGGTAAAATGGATAATTGAGAACAGTTTTAATGGGAGAAAATGTTTGGGTGAACTGTCCCTTTAAATGGTTGATTTTTTAAATCAATCTATTTTAACAGGAGTTGCCCAGGACAACTGGATAAGTGCTAATGTAGTATATCAATACAGAAAACTAAAGGGAAGACATTAGTAAACAAGAAGCCTGTTAGTTTGAGTTTAATAGTATTAAAGAAAATAATTATATTGTACAAAAAGTAACAGCATGTTTTTTTATTTTGAGGGGGGGGGTGTCTACAAGAAGATTATTTCAGACTAATTTTGATGATTTCTTTGACAACATAGCTCAAGTAATATTTAAAGGTAAAGCAGTATATGGTGCTTATTTTGATTTTAATAGAAAACATTTGACAGTGTCCCACCGTATAAACTAATTCATAAGCTGAATTGCATTCGATTAAAGTATAGTCATGGTAGGAAGAATGTTGTCTTAATGATAGAAATCAGCATGTTTTAATTGAGTGCATATACAGAGAGATGAGTCACAAGCAGTGTGTCTCAAGTGTCAGTTCTTTGACCTCTTTGCTTATTATATTCATCAGAAATATTGTCAATTAGCTTTGGCTTCTAGAGTTTATATGTTTTTTTGTTTTTTTGCAGATGATTAATTAAATGGTAAAATAGCAGAAATTCCAGGTGGAGGTGATCAAGAAATCTGTGTTATTAATATATAAAATAGTAAATGGGGAAATGAACAGAATCTAGAATGTAATACCATAAAGTACAAAAATATGAAGTTTGGATACAAAAGACAAAGGTTAATTATAGACTTAATGTCAATTTACTGACCATAACAAAAAGAGAACATACTTAGGAATTATTATTAGGTGATTGGAGGTTTACTAAACAATGTAATAGCTCATCAGGTAATCATTTTTTTTTTTAATGATTTTATGTTTATAACTAAGTTTAATTTTGAGTTAGGTAAAATAAAAATATAACACTAAATTAAATTATTGTATTATTCGTTATGCTATTTAGGGTGTACGCAGTTATACCAATAAAATACCTACCGCTTATTAATATTTAAATGTGCATTGAGTATACCAAAGTCATGTAAATATGCTATGTTAATTGCTATAATTGAGTCTAGTGATTTTGAAATAGTGAATCCATGTAGTGCCTGCATCCCACTTGTTAAGTGGCTGTTACTAAATAATACTGCCATCTGATGGCTGGTCTCTATAATCAGCTGCCAAGCATTTTATGACCCAGTTACTATAACATTGATTCCAACAGTATATTACTTTAAAGGAACATTAAATACTAAGTGCCAGATTACTAATGGAGTGCTATCATTTGCACGAGGTGTGCAAACGTGATAGCGAGAATGCCGTATTTTTTCGGCGCAAATCCGTATTATGAGAGGAGCGGTGTTTAAGCTACTGCAACTTCAGTTGTACGAGGTCCCGATAAATTGCGCCACCAATACTTTCTATGGGCATAGCTAAGTGCAAAACTGCGTTTGTATTACAAGTTTATGGTAAACTGTTCCGCGCAAGTGCAATCTCGATTATCGCATGACGAGCACATTGTCTAGCAAAGACTCATAGGGAACATTTGAGGATAGAAAAGCCTTTTTTCCAGGGTTCGGATACCACTGGTGAACAGAGTGAGGCTCACGTGACTTAGACGCTATGAGTGATGCCTAGATTTATGAAATGTATAGGTTTTATAGGTAGAAGCTTGTTAGCTTATTCAATGTCATTAAAAACTTTCATTCTATTAATGTGCAGTGCTTGTTTCAGCCGAAACACATCAGCCTGTTTATTTTTCTGCCTAACACAACCTTGGTTTTACCCTGGGGGTTATGTGATACCCCATTGTTCATAAAGAATTTAAAATAAAGTTTTTTTTTATTATTATTAAAACCCGGTGCTCCTTGGAATTTTTTTTCTCTTGTATCTACTGGCCGCGAGTGAGCACGGGTCAAGATGAATACCTGCAGGGGATTGGTTACATAGCCTGTCAATCTCAGGAGTGAATCGTAACTACTGAATGCTGTGTGGGAGCAGCGGTTTCACCCAAGTGAAGGAGGTGAGCACCCCAGGAGCCTTCCCCCACTGAGGGGTGAACAGAGGTCATTCTCACGAAAGGCTGGACATGTAAGGGACTCCGCTTACAGCAAGGACATAGGTGCACGGCTCTGGACTAATAATAGTAAGCATTTTTGCCGCTGTGGTTTTACGCTATTTACTTTGCTCTGTAACCACTAAGGGAGGTGTACCATTGCAAACTGAGGGGACAGTCTGTAAGCATTGTGTATCTTGCTCTGGTTGGAGCTACATGCAAATACAAAGGCCCTGTGGATACAGGGGTGTAATAGACCTAAACTTTTCCCTATTCTCTGTATATTCATTGGTGAGTACTCATGCACAGCATGCTTACATATATTGCACTTCTCTTTTTTTTTTTTTTTTTTTTAATGATTTTTTATTGAGGTTGTGCGCATTATACAGCATCAATTGAAACATCATAAAACACAGAAAATCAAAAGATAATGACTCTTACAATTAGCTTTTAACAAACAGAAAGCCACACAGAATATTATTAAGAGTTAGCATTTTGAACCTCTATTTTGTATTATATCTATAATTGATTCCTCATTGAGATTAGAGGTCACCCTTGGATCTCAATGAGGAATCAATTATAGATATAATACAAAATAGAGGTTCAAAATGCTAACTCTTAATAATATTCTGTGTGGCTTTCTGTTTGTTAAAAGCTAATTGTAAGAGTCATTATCTTTTGATTTTCTGTGTTTTATGATGTTTCAATTGATGCACTTCTCTTTTTAATGCACTCATACATATGTGTTTGGATATTTGCTTAGAAATGAACGATGGTTTACAAATGTGAAGTTCTCTAATGCTCTCTGTCACAGATACTGGGCTGCAAGGGTTAAACCCCTACCCCCCTACAACCTCACCCCTGTTTCTCAGTGGTTTTGGGCTCCTCAGAGCAACCACAATCTCTGGAAGCTTTTGTTTGCTTGTTTTGTGTTCTAAACTTGTTAAGAGAAGAGCTGATGTATGACCGGGAAAACCCTCCTAGACTGGATGGGCTCCTGGAACTCCCGGTCGGCTGCCTCACAATGGACACCCACCTAACCCCTCTCAGGCTGGCCGGGCTCCTGGAACTCCCGGTCGGCCACAGAACAGCAGGAAACCCGCTAACTTTACCCCTGGTTGGTCCAGCAACCATGTGCCCCAGAGCTCTGCTCTTTTGGGGATTAGTAGCCCCTAGGGAGGACAAGAGGTGGGGGAATTACTGGAGGGGAGCTCCTTTGGGAACCAGGGGTTTTTGACACCCCTACCCCCATAACTTCAATAGGCTGTATCTCCGGTCCCCAGTGACAAATTTTTGAATTGTGGCATTTTGGGACCGAGAGCTTTAAAATGCTCCCCCGGGATCCCCCCGAAACCGCCACCCCTGTGTCCTGGGATTCTGTGGGACTGTGGCTGCTATGGAGGTGCCGGCCAGTCTGGAGGGGCGGGAATGGCGGGAAAATTGTGGGTTTGTCCAGTATCTTATCAAGATAAGCTTTGTGTATAAAAGGAGTATGTGTTTTCAATAAAATTAGTTCCAGTTTCACCTGAATGCTAGTATATCTAGTTATTTGGGTGGGTTCCTGCTAAAATCACTTTTCTGGGCTACATAGCAGCCTGTTCTAGGCAGAGGAAGGACCCTCTGGCAGAGCTACCTAGTCTGGGTAGCTGGAGTCTGCCATAGGGTGGGATCCTGAATACCGGTGCTGTCGGGCATCAGGGGTGGCTACAGGCTGTGGTCACTTGCCAGCTACATAGCTGCAGTAGGCAGGGAGGAATCAGGAACCGTTTGGCGGAGCTACCCAGTCGGGGTAGCCGGGGTATCCGTCACACTCTCTATAGCATTCTTCCTCTCACTGTCTCTCTTTTGCCCCCTATGGTTAGGCAGATATACCTATACACATCAATATTGCATGTGCTAGCCTTCAAGACAGAGCACATTACATTTAAAGTGACAGTGTAGCTGTTGCCATATTAATTTAAGTAGACGATGTGTTGGCATTTTGACAGACTCTTTCAAAGTTTAAGATCAATAATCTTAGCGTTATTAAAAATTGCTGCCTTTACTGAATCATTCAGAATCATTACTCATTGTTCAGAAGATGTTTTGCATTTTATAAGGTCTATACAGTTTTTAATATTTGCTTGCAAATTGTGTATTGCATGCACATTCTATGTTTTCATGATATTTAGAGTTCTGAAATTGTTCATAATGTCTTTCTTAATTTCAAATTGTGTTTCAATGGATTATCTGGTGTTTTTTTTTTTTTAAATACTAAGGGCCAGAGTAAAAGTGAAGGGGTATTTAACTCTCCTGCGCTACCTTGGCTAGAAGTAAACTTTTTGCACACATTGTGTAAAGTAAAACATTATCTCTTGTATGCTAACCCAATGCGCACAAAAAGACGAAGTTAGAATAACATGCACATGTTAACGTATTCCCCCATAGAAGTCAAAGGAGCAAAAAAGTGGGGGGAAAAACCCAACACCCTACTCACGTGCAAACCCAATTGCATGTTCTCACGTGCTCAAACCCAACATGAAAATATGAATATTACCCATTCCAATGTTCTTAACATAGCAGAATATATTCTATGTATTCATAAATACATCTTTCTACATATATTTGATGGTATTTTGGTACAATATATACAGTATATCTATAACTACACATATAGGAATATCAATTTAGAAATACACAGAACATTTTCACATTGGGAAGTGAAATATTTACAGTACATACACAGTATAACACTTTATTACAAATTAATATTGCATAAATATGCTTTTACATGTTTTTATCTACTTGCCTGTTAAAGGCCCCAATGCATATATATATATATACCTGTATATATATATATAATTCAATAAACCAGCACTCTCTGTTCCTGAGTAATATCCATAATGTCAGGGTGCCACCCAGAAATAAATAGCCAATAATCCAGAAGATGCACTTGCCGTGATTCAAAGTAACTTTAATGCAGAGTTAACGTTTTCAGGGAGTAACCCCCGTCCTCAGACTCTAGTGAAATAACATTTATTTAGGACTCCCCGAAAACGTTAACTCTGCATTAAAGTTACTTTCAATCACGGCAAGTGCATCTTCTGCATTATTGTCTATATATATATATATATATATATACTGTATATATATGTAGCTATATATGTAAACATATGTATGTATGTGTTTATTTGTGAATTTAAGTGTGTAAATACATATATACACATATCAATACATAAATACACATGTACACACATATAAACACATTAATATATATAGATATATATATATTATTATTATCGGTTATTTGTAGAGCGCCAACAGATTCTGCAGCGCTATAAACAAAGGTGGAATACAACAAAACAATTATAGGGATCAAATGGGTAGAGGACCCTGGTCCCTGCCAAGAGTTGCACTGTTGTAGTCAGCTCTTAAGAAGGTGATCTACAAACAGCTGGATATATATGTGTATATCCAAATTCATATTTAGACATTTATATGTATGTATCTCAATGTTAAAGCCCATTGCCTGCCTCTATTTTTTCTATCACCTGAGACCTCATATCTTTGAGCCCTTATTACTTTTTTGTGCAATATGTTTAATCATTTTTATTAGTGTTAAAATCAGTGCAACTATACTTTTTAAGGTATTTTTGATCTGTTTTGTGACACTTTTTTGTTTCGCAAAACAGTTAACCAAAGCTCTAAGGATGTGGTAATCGTTTTAGTGTAAATTGCAATTGCACTCAAGCAATAGCTTTTACTTTAAACTTGTAGGGGTCGATCCGATATAAAGCGTCGCCTGCAAAAGCTGGCGACGCCAATATTTACGCTGATTTGGTATCCTATATACGGCGTAACCTAGAAGTTACGCGCGTATATTTCTGCCGTCGCCCGTAGTTTTTTGGGCCATAGGCAGGTATACCAAACCAGCGCAGTTTGGTATCCAATATGCAGCGTAAGGACTTACGTGGCGAAAATGGAGAAAACTTACTCCATTTTCACCTCGCCACAAAAAGCAGCCGTAAGAAGCCTTACGCTGACTATTGGAGCCCCGTAACTCCCTAAACTAACTAGAAAATAAACCTAACACCTAACGCATGCGCAATGTCTATCTACCTGTCAACCGCGATCCCCCCCCCCCGAAATCCCTAATAAAGTTATTAACCCCTAAACCGCCGCTCCCGGACCCCGCCGCCATCTACATAAACTAACCCCCTACTGTGAGCCCCTAAAACCGCCGCCATCTACCTTATCTATCCCCTAATCTGACCCCTTACACCGCCGCCACCTATATAAAAATTATTAACCCCTAATCTAATCCCCCTATACCGCCGCCAGCTATATTAATATTATTAACCCCTAATGTAAGCCCCTTACACCGCCGCCATCTCTATTAAAATGATTAACCCCTAATTGAATCTACCTACCCCGCCGCCAGCTATATTATCTATATTAACCCTAAGTATATTATAGTTAATATAGGTATTACATTATATATATTAACTATATTAACCCTAATTATATTAGGGTTAATATAGTTAATATAGTTACTATAGTATTTATATTAACTATATTAACTCTATCTAACCCTAACTAAATTTATATTAAATTAATCTAATTCATTTATAAACTAAAATATTCCTATTTAAATCTAAATACTTACCTATAAAACAAACCCTAAGATAGCTACAATATAATTAATAATTACATTGTAGCTATGTTAGGGTTAATATTTATTTTACAGGTAAATTGTTAATTATTTTAACTAGGTATAATAGATATTAAATAGTTATTAACTATTTAATATCTACCTAGTTAAAATAATTACCCAATTACCTGTAAAATAAATCCTAACCTAAGTTACAAATACACCTACACTATCAATAAATTTAATAAACTACAAACATCTATCTAAAAATACAATTAAATTAACTAAACTAAATTACAAAAAAAAAAAAAACACTAAATTACAAAAAATAAAAAAAAGATTACAAGATATTTAAGCTAATTACACCTATTCTAAGCCCCCTAATAAAATAATAAACCCCCAAAATAAAAAAAATTCCCTGCCCTATTCTAAATTAAACAAATTTCAAAGCTCTTTACCTTACCAGCCCTTAAAAGGGCCTTTTGTGGGGCATGCCCCAAAGAATTCAGAGAAAAAAGCCTAACACTACCCCCTTGAAGATCTCCCTACCTTGTCTTCACCACACCGGGCCGAACTCCTGATCCGATCCGGGCGATGTCTTCCTCCAAGCGGCAAAGAAGAATTCTTCCTCCGGCGATGTCTTCCTCCAAGCGGCAAAGAAGAATTCTTCCTCCGGCGACGTCTTCCTCCAAGCGGCAGCAAAGTCTTCATTCTTCCGGCGGCATCTTCAATCTTCTTTCTTCGCTCCGCCGCCGCGGAGCATCCATCCTGGCCGACTGCTGTACTTGGAATGAGGTACCTTTAAATGACGTTATCCAAGATGGCGTCCGCCGAATTCCGATTGGCTGATAGGATTCTATCAGCCAATCGGAATTAAGTTAGAAAAATCTGATTGGCTGATTGAATCAGCCAATCAGATTCAAGTTCAATCCGATTGGCTGATCCAATCAGCCAATCAGATTGAGCTCGCATTCTATATATATTCTACCACCGGTAGAATATATATATAAATAAATAGAAATATCACAAACAGACGCTATCACGATAATATATGTTCCAAAACTAGGTTGCCAAAATATATATATTAGTCATACACAATAGATAAAGTCCCACTCACAGCTCTGTAGTTGAGCGCACCCCTCCCCCCACTTGTTTTAGACTTTAACTTTCTGATACTGGGAGCATATCAGAATTAGGGGCTGCATAGTTGAGTCCTGCACATATATCACCACACATCTTACTAGCACTAGCTTAAATATCTTGTAATCTTTTTTTTATTTTTTGTAATTTAGTGTTTGTTTTTTTTGTAATTTAGTTTAGTTAATTTAATTGTATTTTTAGATAGATGTTTGTAGTTTATTAAATTTATTGATAGTGTAGGTGTATTTGTAACTTAGGTTAGGATTTATTTTACAGGTAATTGGGTAATTATTTTAACTAGGTAGATATTAAATAGTTAATAACTATTTAATATCTATTATACCTAGTTAAAATAATTAACAATTTACCTGTAAAATAAATATTAACCCTAACATAGCTACAATGTAATTATTAATTATATTGTAGCTATCTTAGGGTTTATTTTATAGGTAAGTATTTAGATTTAAATAGGAATATTTTAGTTTATAAATGAATTAGATTAATTTAATATAAATTTAGTTAGGGTTAGATAGAGTTAATATAGTTAATATAAATACTATAGTAACTATATTAACTATATTAACCCTAATATAATTAGGGTTAATATAGTTAATATATATAATGTAATAACTATATTAACTATAATATACTTAGGGTTAATATAGATAATATAGCTGGCGGCGGGGTAGGTAGATTCAATTAGGGGTTAATCATTTTAATAGAGATGGCGGCGGGGTACGGGAGCGGCGGTTTAGGGGTTAATAACTTTATTAGGTTGCGGCGGGGTACGGGAGTGGCGGTTTAGGGGTTAATAGCTTTTTTATTGTTAGGCTAGTGAGGGGGGATAGCGGATAGAGGGTTAGACAGTGCGGGCTATGTTAGGGAGGCGTGTTAGACAGTGCGGGCTATGTTAGGGAGGCGTGTTAGACAGTACGGGTGTTTTAGACTTTAGTCAGGTTTTATAGGCGCCGGCAGTTTCTAACGTGCCGCAAGTCACTGGCGACGCCAGAAATTTGTACTTACGCAGATTTCTGGACATCGCTGGTTTGTCAGACTTACGGCACGTTAGCATCTGACGGCGACCTATATGGGATAGCTCGAGTTGCGAGCTGAAACTGCGGGCGACGCCGGTTCCCTCGCTTGTGCCGCAAACTGCGATCTATATCGGATCGCGCCCGTAATAAGAGTGATAAACCCAAAAAGGCACACACATCCTTAATAGACTCCCTTTTTGCTTGCACATAACAATTAGCTTGCCACTTGTATTCTGGCCCTTAAAGTCAAGATGACTGAGGGATACCTGAAATGTTATAAGCCAGGGAACCGTCATCATCCCACACACTGATTTTTGGATTCTGTGTAGTGTTCAGTATTAGTGAAACACTTTGCTTTAAATCTGCTATGCTGAAGCCAATTTAGTTTTTATGTTTTTTAAATAATTAACAATGAATTTGGAGTCCATTTTTAGAGAGAGACAATAATGTTCATATACTAAGATACTTCCTAATGTATCATAGTCACAGCATTTTGTTAACTACTAAATAAAGTTGAGGGAGATTGAATTTGGTAAAGCAAAAAAATGCACTACATATATAATATACATTGCAGTGCTGCTTAGTCTTTACTGTCTAACCCATTCAGAGACGTGTTTTTTCTAAATATTGTCTGGAAAAGGAATTACTGTAGTTCTACTTGCACACAATTATCATTGCCTGACGTTAACCTGATAATAGTATGTGTTTTCTAAAAGCACATATCTTGAGCAAAACACTCTTCATCCATTGAAATACCCGTTCAAAAATCAGCATTAAAAGAAACTTTATTTTTTATTTTTATTAAATCACAAGGCTAGTAGAACCCATAAATATGCAAAGACTTGTGCAAGTTTGTGTTTTTAATCTCTAAACTACACAAATTGCCAGACCCAATTTAACATCATAAAGTATATTTTTACTAAAGGGGTACACCCCATAGGGAATATAAAATTCCACAAAAGTCATTCATACATGAAATATTTGTCCAGGAATCAGAATATATACAGAGATAGATAGATAGATAGATAGATAGATAGATAGATAGATAGATAGATAGATAGATAGATAGATAGATATAGATATATATATATATATATATATTTATATTAAAATAAAAAAACATTTTTTATTTGAGGAATATCAGAATTTAAAGCATTAAAACATATTAAAATGAATAAAGAATATCAAACAGGATTATTATATATATAAACGTCACAAATAAATGATCTTATATTAATATCCAAAGTCCAGTGAGTGCTTCAACCTTATTTCTTTGCTGCATACTCCTCAAGAGTACCCTGGCAGTTGCAGGACGGTGGTGAGAGTATATATACCTTTGAACTGTTGCTTATATATATATATATATATATATATATATATATATATATATATATATATATATATATATATATATATATATATTCTCACATATAAACAAACCCCATTTTTATCCAATTTGAAAAATAAAAAAGTCCCAGTACTGTTTCATCAAGGTAAATCCTTAATTTAAGTTAAAAGGTTTATATTTAAAAAAAAAAAAATATATATATATATATATATATATATATATATATATATATATATATATATATTTATATATATAAAATAAAAAGTAGGTATGAAAGAGTAGAAAGTATTGCTGAAGAATTTACACTGGTGCCACCCTTGATAATAGATATAAAATAGGCTATACAGAGAGAATGTATTCCAGAACATATATTAATATTCTGAAAAAGTAAGGGAAAAACACAGGCACACAGAAAACAATAAAATTAAATACATATTAGTGGATCATTGTTTGTAGCTTAGCCAAATCATATAAAGTGAACACCATATATACATAAACACCACAATAATAATGGTAAAGGGCAACAGGTCAGGGTATAAGCTACCTAAGCATACGTATGCTGCAAATGCCTAAGATGCAATGTATATACTGCACAATTTTTTTTTTTTATATATGTACATCTGAAACGAGTCAGCACTGGTAAATACATACAAGCATACAAAAAGGCTATCAACCTATATTGCTTTCAAATTATAGCCAGCAAATGAATGTAAGTCTATTCTAGTATGAACCAGGTAACATATTCCAGAGAGTCTTGAATGACAAGCGTGAAGCAAACCACAGCAATTCCTGCTGTTAACTCGGTCATAAATTATGTAATTTAAATAAAACACTTAACTTTGGCGTCTTATTCCTCTGTTTCCACAAAGACTGCTCAAAGTGTGTGGCGCTATCTGAGCGTCTGACGTCACTGAAGGAGGAGCAATATGATCGTCATCGGTCTACAATTGATTCTGTGAATGAGGATTGTTTCCCAAAGGTATCAGCTGTACTGGCACTTAGCCACATATGAAAGAACCAGGCTTCCACAAAGCTGTTAGGCGAAACCAAATACCAAATACCAAGATGTACCAGATATTTTATCCTCAAAACACTCTCCACTCAGTGATTCCTCAGCATATTCATGTGTATTATTCCATACCAGTTGAAAACAAAGCTGCCACAAGTGATTATAATTGAAAACTCATGCTTCTTATGCAATGTTTCAGATAGTCCTCACAAAGCAGTCCCTCTTTTTTCAGGTTTATACTTTGCAGGGTAACACAGGCGCTCTCTTATCAGCTCTCAAAAGGTTAGCAACAGGTTAGCAAATATCCATCCAAAGTTATAAGGTTGCAGTCACGCTGTCACTTTTACTTTACCATATATTTCATCAGATATTCAGGAGCTTAGTCGACTTACTCCTGAAGTTTTAAAACACAACAAAGCCAACGACCGTTTCACCCCCACAGCAAGTGTGTGTCACAGGGATTCATCAGGGCATAATGAGTCCTTACCAGACTTCCTCTTTTTAAGGGCACACCTGAGTATTCTCAGGTGATCCTCCCACATATTAGAGGTTGATCTCTTAAAGGTATATTCTCCATATTAACCCTATGAAAAATATATTTGTGTATACTGATGTAAAGATGTGATTGTTAAATTTTTACATAGGACCTGCTTAATTCCTCAGTATTGCAAATTTCTTTCACATCCTAACAATAGTGGTACACTTCATATCATAGCATATACTCCGCCAGAAAAATTGATACTTTTTATAGGAAACTAGCATACTCCAGCTTTTCATTCAGACCAGCTGGGTATCTAGTACCTAATCTATATATCCATTTAGCTTATTTTTGCAAAAGCACTTTCTCATTATTGCCACCTCTACCACTTGTTATGCCTTTGTCTATAATGGTAAATTTCAAGGATTCCACACTTCCATTGTGGAAAGTGCCAAAATGTCTCGCCACATTAGTGTCTTTAGAATGTAGAATATCATCCCGATGCTCCTGCACCCGGTCCTTTACTAACCTTTTCGTTTTTTCCAACGTAAAGGACCGGGGACGAGCATTGAAGGAGTTAGATTACTCCCTCAGATTTGCAATTGAAAAAGAACCTAATATTATAGATTTTACCATCTTGAAAGGAAAATTGTTTGGTGCTCTCCATGTGGGCACAGTAAACACAGTGTCCACATGGGTAGCTGCCTTTTATACCTCTGTCCTTTCTCAGCAAATCTGAGTCTGAGGGACCTCTCAAAAACTGACTTTTTACCAGTATGTCTCTCAAACTTTGTGCTTTCCGGGCCGTCATAAGTGGTTTTTCACCAATGACATCTCTGACCTTTTCATCCAAGGTAAGAATATGCCAATTTTTATTCATCGCTGATCTAATATTCTGCCATTGATTATTAAACTTAGAAATAAATCTAATTTGGCCCTTATCCATCCTTGGATTCTCATTATACAGAAGGTCATCTCTGGGGGTTCTTCTGGCCTTCCAGAGTGCCTTTTTTAAGCATTTATTTGAATAGCCCCTTTGCAGGAATCTGTCTTTCATCAAAGATGCATGAGCATCAAATTTAGATAAAGATGAGCAGTTCCTCCTCAGACGGAGGAACTGTCCATATGGAATCCCTTTTATCAGATGTAATATATTGTTTGTGGCATTCTTTTTCCTGAAATTTTCTGTAACAATTTTTAGACCTTTCTTTTTAATTGTAATATCAAGGAAATTTAATTCCCTAATATTAGTTTCTGATGTGAGGATGATGTTCCTGTCATTGTGATTTAACAAATGAACAAAGCCATTAAATTCTTCTATGGTACCATCCCACAAGACAAGAACATCATCCACATATCTGACCCACATCAGTACTTTTTCATTGAATATATCACTGTGATGTTCAAAGATATCAGACTCCCAGGCCCTCAAATGGAGGCAAACATATGTGGGGGCACAAACTGCCCCCATTGCTGTTCCTCGTATCTGCCGGAAAATTTGTCCATCAAATGCAAACACATTATTCTGAAGGACAAATTCAAGCAGAGAAATAAAAAATTCAGTGTGCTCCATAAGCATAGGGCCCCTTGTCTCAAGGAACTTTCTTATCGCTTGGAGTCCTATTTGGTGAGGTATGGAGAAATACAACCGTTCCACATCTAAAGAAGCCAGCAATGTGGATTCATTTACCACTACTCCATCCAGTTTTCTAAGTAGATCTGCCATATCCTTAACATATGATGTCAAAGTCAGCAGGAATGTTGAGCCACATAGCCACCTGCAACGTTACCCACAGACAGAACCTGGTGTCCGGCCCGTCGGAACGTAAGTCCCTGACCTGGTTTTGGGGTGAAGGTAAGGCGGGAGACCATAGGTGAATACTGTGACTTTACAAAGCCGTGGCTTTCCTATATTTACCTTGTAATACCTAATGGGGTGCATAGAGCACAGGAGGGCCTGTATTAAATAACAGGAAATATATAAAAAGAAAAAAGAAAAAAAAGCCGGCCATACAGACTCTGTAATAGCTCTGTGATACAGTGCACCTGGTAGAACATAATAGGAGGCTGTAACTAAGTTATACGAGACTTTGTGCTGTATAAGCCAGCTATCAGCAAAGTCAAAGGATTAGAGAAGCGGGTATAACTGGATGAACTGTATGCAGCTCCACTTCTAAAGGATAAATAATCCACCAGACCTGATTACAGGAGTGAACTTTGAATCCCAGAGTAGAATTAATGGGATTATAATTTTATTAGTGGCTGTGGAACTGTTCTGGGACTACATAAATAATAAAGCCACAGCCTACATGGGGTGTATATACCCAAAAGAAATAACGGGAAAATTTCTTCTTTCTTTTCTCTTGGATATGGACTAAGATCTTTATAGCTGGCTATAACTTTAAAGTCTCACCAAGAAGGGCACTTTAAAGCAATGCACCATTTTATACTGAAATAGTGTATAAGGCTGTTTTATAAAATGTATATATTCTCTGGAATCAAATGTATATGTATGAGCCTTTTCTCTGTATTAAGGTCTGTGGACCAAATGTAGGATATATATCAGGCAGCTGAGACTAACACACTAAAAAATCCCCCTTCTTTCATAAGAAATTTGGGTGGCTCTTGTGCTATTAGGTGTGATATTGCTATACTGCCCTGGAAATATTAGTATATAAAACTCACACTCTATCTAGTGTGATGAGAACAGAGAAAAAGTTTTTGGTATTTAAAGGTGGGCACCTGGAAATGCACTACTTTGTTTAATATTGAACACAGTTACAACTGTATATAGCCTTAATTAGACCAATGACATATTTGTTAGGTAGACGAAAATAATATATGTTGAGTCTATATTACTTTGCACCCTAGCGCTGTGGAATACAGAACTCTCCTGATTCTCCTTAGCTGACTCTGAATCACTCACACAGGGCGTGACCCTAACACACAAGTTTTTTTTGATATCTATATCTTATCACAATCTATAGAATCCCCTCCCTCTGACACTATAACACTCTCTTTTGTCCTTCTTCTCTTTTTTCTTCTTTTTTTTTCCCCTTACTGCCCTACACTATCACGCATCCTCACGAATTTAATTTATGGATAAATTTCTATCACCTAAAACACATAATATGCCAGCTAAGCCGAAAGACAGGAAGCCGAGAAATAGTTTAGATAATAACGCAGACCTTAGGGTAGAATCAAACTGTTTAAATATTAGTAAAATGGATATTGAAGAAATAACGAAGCAGGTTGCACAGGTGTTACTGCCTCAATTTGATCTGATTAAGGTAGAACTTAGCACGCTTGTTTCTGAAATTAAAAATTTCTCATCTAGGCTCACAGAAGCGGAATCTAGAAAATCTGAAGTTGAGGATCTAGTGTTTAAAACGGACCAAATAAGTCAACAACATAGTAGTAAAATTAATGACCTTAGTGATAAAGTAGAGGAGCTGGAGGATAGAACACGCCACAATAATCTAAGGATTATTGGATTGCCTGAAAGTGATTGTTATCAGGACCTAATCTCTTTTGCTGCTAATACACTTCCACAACTATTGGGGATTCAGCAGCATAACATAGCAGTAGAAAGAGCACATCGCACAGGTAAATCTAGGAACACAACAGAAAACTCAGTACAGAAACATCCTATTATAGTGAAATATCTGAATTTCCAAGACAAGATCAGTATTCTTAGAGCTTACATAAAAATGCAAACACTAGTAATAGACCAACACAGAATTTTACTATTCCAAGACTTTTCATTCCAGACAGCAAGCAAGCGAAAAACTATGTCACCACACTGTACCACCTTAATTAATTTGGGACTACCGGCTAGATTAGTATACCCAGCCATAATTAAATTATATGCTGACAATGAGGTAATTGTACTAAGAACTCCACAAGAAGCTAAGAGCTATGTAGACAAATATAAAGGAGACCATTAGACAAGATAAGAGAAGAATGGAGAAAAGAACCTTCGGGTTCATATGTCATTATCATATACAAGCTAGAGATGTTGTTTTATGTAATTACGTGCTTTTTTTTCCTTTTTTTTTCTTTTATCAGTTTTACAGCACTTCACAAATATACATATAATCTCTGGTATAATATATTTAAAGTGGAGGATAAGGCTGTGATACTGTCCTATACATATGAATGTTTTCTACTATATAGCTACTGTTCCTTTGTTATGTATATAGCACATGAAAAATGCACCCATCGACATTGGTACAACAGGATTAAGTTAAATATAGGTTCTTCTCTATGGTGGGTTAGTAATATTTTTTTTCGATGTATCATACTTCAAATTCTTACATATAACCCCTGGTATAGTTTGTTTAAGGCTAGGGACAAAACTGGGAAATTATTTTGTGTATATGAGTATATGTTGCAATATAGCATGTGTCCCCTTAGCTACACGTCATATGAAAAATGTATTCACAAATATAGGCACAATATATTTAAGCCCTGGGTCGGCAACATTCACCATTCTTGGTGGCAGTTAAATATATTGGGTTGCGGGGGGGGAGACGAGTGGTGGGAGGCAATGTGCCCCTCTCTCCCTTTTTCCCCCCTTTTTTTTTTTCTCTCTCTCTTTCCCCTTTTTTCACGTATATTATACTCCTAAGTTAAAATGCCACAACTAAAATTGATATCCTGGAATGTGGGCGGCATTTCTAGTCCAATGAAAAGGAAAAGAATCCTAACATATCTTAAGAAATTTAAAGCAGATATTATCCTATTACAAGAAACACATCTCACAGCAATAGAACACAAGAAACTACAAGCTAACTGGATTCAGGAAGTGATTTTTACACCCTGTAGCTCCAGAAAAAGAGGAGTAGCAATTCTTATAAGAAAAGGGTTAAACTACCAGATTATCTCCAAACAGATAGATTTAGAAGAACGTTTTATTATTATTAAAATTAAAGTTGAATCTCTCTTATATCTTATATATATACTGTATGTAACGTTTACGGTCCTAATAAAGTGGATATATCTTTCTGGGAAGCTCTGAAGTTGAAATTATTTGAATATGTGGACACAAACATGGTAGTAGCAGGAGACTTTAATATGGTTTACAATAACATTGATAGATTCCAGACTACAAAACAAAGAATCCCCAGGGTCTCTCAAAAAGCAGTCAAGATTCTTAAATCTGTCTGTAGAGTGCTTAAGATAAGGGATATCTGGAGGCAATTATACCCTAATTCTAGAGAGTATACATATGAGTCCAAACAATATAGGTCATATTCTCGCATTGACTTTTTTCTGGCCTCAGACAGTCTGTTCAGAGGCGAGATAAAAACGCAAATCGGGGACTTCACCATCTCAGATCACGCTCCTATATTTCTAGAATGTGGATTTGATAATAATACATATCAAACAACTACAGGCTATTCTTTTCCGCGATATTTATATAATGACGCCAATTTTAGGAAATACATTATAGATAGGTGGCATGAGTATGCAATACAAAACTTTGCATATAACAATAAACCTGAGATTTATTGGGAAACAGCTAAAGCGGTGATTAGAGGTGAAATAAAAAATTATATGTCTAAACTTAGGGCAAGAGCACGTCTAAGGGAAACAGAACTCTCTAACTGGCTCAGGAATGCATATAATGCCTATATAGGGGCACCCACATCGATTAATTGGCAGAAATACATCAAAGCGAAACAGGAATGGGACTCAGCTAGTTTACAGAAAGCAACCCGGCAAGATTTAAACCAAAGAGCTAGTTACCATAGATATGGCAGTAAAATAGGTAAGCTTTTAGCTAATTGCGTCAAAGTATGTAAATATCAGAAAACCATTAAGTCTGCTATAGTAGACGGTATTCGAGTCACTGAAGCAGAAGCAATCAAAAAAGGTTTTGTTAGCTTTTTTAAAAAACTGTACTCTGCCCCACAGATAGATAGTCAAAATAAAGATCGGTTCTGGGGAAACATTTCCCTCCCAAAACTAACTTCGGATGAAGTAGTCAATTTGAATTTACCTATCACTTCGACAGAAATCTATCTAGCAGTAGATAAACTAAAATTGGATAAAGCCGCCGGCCCGGATATGTTACCAGCCGAATTTTATAAGATTCTTAGGGAGGAGATGAATGCCCCATTGGTAAAGTTATTTAATCAGTACTTTTGTAATGATGGGGTCCCCTCTTCCTACTTCGTAGCATCCAGAATTGTACTTGTTCCAAAAAAAGAGAAGGATCCAGAAGCGTTGGACTCATATCGTCCCATTTCACTGCTAAACGCAGATTATAAAATCTATACAGCAATCCTAGCTAATAGACTTAAGGGGATCCTCGGCTCCTTGATACATGTGGACCAGGTCGGTTTCATGTTACATCGAAACCCCACGGCTAGTATTCGTAAAATCTTACTTCTTTTAGATTTTTTCCGACTAGAATGCACAAATAGGCGAATAAAACCAGCAATCCTTTCGCTAGATGCCCAGAAGGCATTCGATTCGATTACCTGGGATCATCTTTTCTTTACTATGAGACAATTTGGCTTTAGTGGAAACTATCTAAACTGTATCAAAGCTTTATACACAAATGCCTCTGCAATGCTGTTGGTAAATGGAATACCTACTGAAACCTTTCATATTCGGACAGGTACTAGACAAGGCTGCCCGATCTCACCCCTCCTTTTCAACCTCGCAATTGAGCCATTGGCAACTATGTTAAAAAAGCATCTAGAAGGGATTTTGTTAGGAGATAAATACCTTAAACTATTACTATATGCAGACGACCTATTATTATTTCTTAACAATCCTGAATCCGAGATCCCAACTCTATTGGAAATAATTAATACATTTGGAACATTTTCAGGATATAAAATAAATGCAGCAAAATCAGATCTATTATGGATAACAAAAGCTGCAAACAATGGCTATATTCCACCTTTTAAAATAGCGGATTCATATATTACGTATCTGGGTATTAAGATCAGTACCGATCCGGCAGAATGGTACTCTCTGAATTTTACTCCGTTGTTAAATAAAATACAGATAGAGCTTAGAAATTGGGCAAAATTCCCTCTGTCAATGACGGCAAAAATTAACTTGATAAAAATGATTACTTTACCTAAATTGATGTATTTAATGCAAAATATTCCAATTCCAATAACAAAATTTGATCTTAAGAGCTTAAATAGCTCTATTAGATTGTTTATTTGGGGTAGTGGTAAAAAGCGCATAGCTTTGCAGAAGTTGTCACACCTAAGACAATACGGGGGTCTAGCGTTACCAAATTTTTGTAGCTACAATATAATATGTCTGGCAAAGGTAGCTATGGACTGGCTTACTGGGGGGAACTATGTGGCGTCATTAGAAATAGAACAAAAACTTGTCTTGCCATATGATTTACAGGCACTACTACATTGCCCGATTAAGAAACTACCATACATGGTTAAAAATAAACTCACTTTGTTTCATATCATCAAAGCCTGGCAGGGTATGAAGATCAGTATGAACGATGACCCGCTGATCTCGAATTTAGTCCCTATTTCAGGGAACCCTTGTTTCCCACCAGGTATCAAGAGTCAAATGTTTAATAAATGGGCTATGCTAGGACTCAAATATCTATCTCAGTTTAGGGACCCAGAAACTACCCGGGTGTACACATTCTCAGCACTTAGAGACCAGTTCCAACTTAACAACACAGAATTTTATGGTTATCTTCAAGTTCGCCACTGGTATAATGAAACCATTAAAAACTGTATCAGGGAGTGGGTACACCCGGGTATTAAAATGGGGCTCGCTCTTTTTAAAGCGGGTAAACGGTCAATTAGTTATTGGTATCGGATGGTACAAACAGAGACCTGGGAAATAAACATATTAGAGATATCTGAAAAGTGGACTAAAGATATTCAAAATATGGACCCACATAAAATAAAACAGAGTATAATTTCGGTAGAACATGCAACTCTTTCCGCAACATGGCGAGAATCACAGTTTAAAATCTTGAACCGTATATATATACCACCGGCCACTTTAAATAGATGGTATGGGAATGTCTCAAACCTGTGCCCTCGATGTAGTTCCATTAGTGCCGACCTGGTCCACATGTTCTGGAGCTGCCCCAAGATCCAGCAATTTTGGCAGCGAGTACAGTTTTGGATGAATAGATTATTCAATTTACAGATACATATAGAGGTACAACATATCTTCTTTTTGGTTAATTTGAGAGATCTTGGGGAATATGTCCCTAATATTGATTTTATTAATACAGTAATCCTGGGAGGCAGATATCTCATCTTAAAAAACTGGAAAGCCACTAGGGAACCTACAATTAACAATCTAACTTTCTTACTTCATGCCCAATATCAAATAGAACATATTGATAGCCTCAACCAGGGAACCAACTATCAAGATAGATTTGAACACAAATGGCTAGAATTTATTAGGAGATATAGAAATAATATATAATTACAATTGAAACCCGCCGATGTATTCTGTCCCCCTTGTTTCCCCCTCCCTTTTTTTTTTTTTTTTCTCTCTCCTCCTTTTTACTTTCCCCCTCCCACACTCCCCCTGAACAACTTGTCCTAACCCCCCCCCTTTTTTTTTTCCTTATTAAGGTTGGTCTACAGAATATGATACAGTATAGGTAAGATTAGTGAAACGCTAAGTTAATTTTTGGTAGTAACTTTAATTTAAATATATAAGAATGCTTATTCCTTTTCCAGTATCTTCTGAATTCAAAGTTTAGAAAAGGTTGAGGTTCGTTTCGGTTTTTATTTTCTTTTTTTTCTTTTTTATTATCAGGCCTGTGTTCTACATGAATAAAATTAAGATTATGTATAGTAGCAGAATTAAAACACTGTTATTTAATAAGAGACATGGATGACTATGCTTTGTAATATATTATTATATTTATGTGGAAACGACATGTTTACTTTGTATATGTCTTGTGAACCTCAAACAATAAAAATAAAATTAAACATATGATGTCAAAGTCAGCAGGAATGGTTGTAGATATTTGTCCACATATTCCCCAAATTTTTCCGTCATGCTGCCTATCCCCGAGACTATAGGTCTCCCTGGGGGACATTTTATATTCTTGTGTAATTTCGGCAGAATATAAAAGACAGGCATAACAGGAGTAAGTCGACTAAGCTCCTAAATATCTGATGAAATATATGGTAAAGTAAAAGTGACAGCATGACTGCAACCTTATAACTTTGGATGGATATTTGCTAACCTGTTGCTAACCTTTTGAGTGCTGATAAGAGAGCGCCTGTGTTACCCTGCGAAGTATAAACCTGAAAAATTAGGGACTGCTTTGTGAGGACTATCTGAAACATTGCATAAGAAGCATGAGTTTTCAATTATTATCACTTGTGGCAGCTTTGTTTTCAACTGGTATGGAATAATACACATGAATATGCAGAGCAATCACTGAGTGGAGAGTGTTTTGAGGATAAAATATCTGGTACATCTTGGTATTTGGTATTTGGTTTCGCCTAACAGCTTTGTGGAAGCCTGGTTCTAAGTGCCAGTACAGCTGATACCTTTGGGAAACAATCCTCATTCACAGAATCAATTGTAGACCGATGACGATCATACTGCTCCTCCTTCAGTAACGTCACACGCTCAGATAGCGCCACACACTTTGAGCAGTCTTTGTGGAAACAGAGGAATAAGACGCCAAAGTTAAGTGTTTTCTTTTATTTAAATTACATAATTTATGACCGAGTTAACAGCAGGAATTGCTGTGGTTTGCTTCACGCTTGTCATTCAAGACTCTCTGGAATATGTTACCTGGTTCATACTGGAATAGACTTACATTCATTTGCTGGGTATAATTTGAAAGCAATATAGGTTGATAGCCTTTTTGTATGCTTGTATGTATTTACCAGTGCTGACTCGTTTCAGATGTACATATATAAAAAAAAAAATTGTGCAGTATATACATTGTATTTTAGGCATTTGCAGCATGCGTATGCTTAGGTAGCTTATACCCTGACCTGTTGCCCTTTACCATTATTATTGTGGTGTTTATGTATATATGGTGTTCACTTTATATGATTTGGCTAAGCTACAAACAATGATCCACTAAACGTGATGTGGGATAATAAATTTATTTAATTTTATTGTTTTCTGTGTGCCTGTGTTTTTCCCTTACTTTTTCAGAATATTAATATATGTTCTGGGATACATTCTCTCTGTAAAGCCTATTATATATCTATATATATATATATATATATATATATATATATATATATATATATATATATATATATATATATATATATATATATATATATATATATATATATATATATATATATACACACACAGCAATCACTCCTCTAAAGTTGCTGATATAGTTGATCAGGTAAGATTTGCTTCCAATTAATTTAAAATGATTGGCCGTGGAAGTTAATTTAGTGATTCTAACATGGTGTTCCTGCACTGGATATATTTTAGATATCTTACTTTATGGTCTATTCTCAAGGTTTTTAGTATATTTACCAGTGTGTTCTGTATATTAAACACATTGCTCAGTCTCCTAAAATCTCTCAATGTAATAACCCTAACTTTAACTGTTAAACATAATAAAGTTTATTTACCACCACTAATAATCCTTACAGCTAAAAATTAACCACACTTCATTTTTAACTGAGAAAGATTACTACCATATTGAACTTTATTGGTAAACACCAACATAACTAGCCTCATGCCAGCAACAGTCAGTGCATTTTATACTAACATTTTGTACTAGGACTCTATAAAACCTGATCTTGACAGCTTCTGGTTATTACTCATTTGATGTAAAATATTGTGGGTTTGAATTCCAATGAAGGCTGGTATCTGAATCCTAATGAATTCAGGTATCTGTGCACTTTCCTGTCAGGCTACTTAAGAAAAGATACATAACTTTTGTCCATTATGTTCTTGCCACAAATCCCTGGCTTCACAACAGTGTTTAAAACTTACATTTTCCTATAATGCAACTTCTCTTTGTAAAACTGTAAAATTGAGAATATTATTATTAAGTCATACATAATTGTATATTTCTGTTCACAGTTGAGTACTCTGGATGTAAATTATCAGTGAAATGAAATGTTTTACACTTACAGTATGAATACCTAATCCATTCAGCATGTAAAGTACATCTTCAGTGGCAACATTCCCTGTTGCACCATTTGCATAGGGGCAGCCACCTAATCCAGCAACTGCACAATCTACAACATTAACCCCCATCTAAAAAAAAAATAAAAAATGAAAGTCAAGTTAACAAAATAAGATCATTCAATACATACAGTACTTAATTTTGACATAGCAAAGGGAACATATAAAAACCAGATTCCTAGTGGTGGGTTATTACTTGCCATTTAGAAGTCTTCTTTTACCATAGCCTGTATATCCCCATCTTTATACTGGCCTCATGGGCTAGCTTGGTTATACAGTGACTTATATAACAGTAAAGAGGCAAATGCAAATAACTTATTTTTTTATTGTCACTTTTGCACTTGCTTGACACAAATATGTATATATTTATTTTAACATGATTTTTATTAGAGTTTAACATACAAAAATTACAAAGGGATTTAGAAAATGATAGAATAATGTCAGAGATACAATACATTAGTACTTGTCAACATTTTCCTGATATACAAATATTTGCATCTGCATACTGTACACTAAAGCAGATGAAAAAATATAAGTAAGTATATATATATATATATATATATATATATATATACAGGCAGTCCCCGGGTTACGTACAAGATAGGGACTTTAGGTTTGTTCTTAAGTTGAATTTGTATGTAAGTTGGAACAGGCACTTTTATTAGGTGAAACTCTAGCCAAACATTTTTTTTTGTTTTGGATAGCATAGGATAAAGTTTGTTTTGCTATCTGTGCCCCTGTTCAGAAAATTTCACATCACTTTCTGTCCTTGTGACAATTGGATTTTCAGTATTTTGTATTTTCCTGGAAAGAAGGATTGTCGATAAAGCTCTATTTTCTCTGTATGTAAGTACGAGTTGTACTTAAGTCGGATGTCTGTAACCCGAGGACTGCCTGTATATATAAAAGTATAAAATATATAAGTATAACAACTCATGACAAGGGTATGGTGACCACGTATATAGGTTAGTACCTATCTAAACAATTGCTTTGTTTTGTTTATTCAAGCTGAAAACTGACAACATCTACATCAGATTAATCATAGAAAAATAAAGTTAAGACAAGGTCAAGGAAAAAGAAAAGAATAAATAAGTAAAGAATAGTAAGAGAAAAAGAATAATGTAATCGGACCACATGAATCCCATAGGACCGTCCTTCCTTCCTTTACAGCGGAGGAGGTACTTTTGGACGTTGTAGGCTTTTGTAACTAATTCTAATATATTGAAAAGTGTCTATGTTCTCTGTTGAATATGTATATATTTAAATGGGCAGTTAAGTCAAACTTTTGTTATGAATGTTCTCTAGGTATCCTTTGTTGAAGAGCATACTTGCAGTAATAGTCTACTTGGACCTAGCTGGTGATTGTTGGCTGCACAAATATGCCTCTTATGGTCTCACCCAATGTGTTCAGCGAGCTTCCGACAGTGCATTCCTGCTCCTGGGCCTACTTTTCAACAAAGTAAATATATGTATACACATATAAATACATATTTACACATATATATATATATATATATATATATATATATATATATATATATATATATATATATATATATATATATATATAAAGTTAAAAAAAGGCAGCACTCACCGGTGTTTGAAAAATAAAAATTAACTTTTAATGTATCATTTAAAATACAAAGGGAAATTGCATGACGTTTCGGTGCTGTACTGGCACCTTTATCAAATGTTCTCAAAGTAGAGACAATCCCAAGGTCAGTCCATCCTCAGAGTGTTGTCCAACACCGAAAAGTAAAAACCTGTCTAACTGCAGCTCTTATATACCCTGTAAGATGATAAAATGCCAAACACCTGAGGGCTTGTGTACGTGCACGTCTCGAAAAAGCAACCACTACACAATATTAGTATCCGCCTCTGTTCACGTAATGGATCGCATGGCTAATTTGCATATCAGCTGATGCAGTGAAGTAGTGACGTCCATGGGGGCATGTAGGTCGACGTGTCAATTCGTATGCTTGAAGATGAAACACTGATATCGGCACATGAAGAGATTATTGTAACACTGTTGCGTGTTAAAACAGATTTGCACAGCTTCATGCTCCACTCACTGCGGATGATTCCGTAACAAAAACATATCAAGTCATGTTTGCATAACACATAATGTAGACACATCACAAGCCACATGTAACAATACCAACTCCTTTTATCAGAACATATCCAAGTGAATTAATGTGACAATGTAACTCACGCAAAAGAAAATACTCAGTAGGGAGTCTGACGCATGGTCATAAGCACTCTTTTGTGCCTCTAGGAGAACTTGCTCCATCTTCATGCCCCACTTGTAGCGGGTGACACCCAATATCAGAAATCATACACCCAGTAGATATATAGTGCAACTGGTAAAGAACCGGTGGTAATGAAAGGCATTGTATAATTAGAATGTAGGGTCGTGTCCAGATGGTATTAGGGATGGCCAGCAAAATATAAAAAAAAGACTGCAGTTAGATCAGGTATGAAATGATGATGATGGCACACAGCATCGAGTGTAGGAGATAAGAGTCACATGACAATATAGACATAATCATAATTGTTCAACCCAAGAATGGGCCAAAGTCCAATCTAATTTTAAGACCTTTGGGAGATACTGTATCCAACATATATATCTATCTTGACTCCAATTGTAACAACAATTTTGCATGATCACCTCCTCTTATTTGCGGGGAGATGTGATCAATGATCATGCTTCGTAAACTGGACAGATTGTGTTTGTGTGTTACAAAATGTTGTGCCACAGGGAGATCAGATTTGCCATTTTTTAATGCCTCTCTTATTGAGCATCGATGGTTGGCCATTCTATCTCTGAAGGACGTGGTGGTTTTTCCAACGTAAAACAGAGAACAAGGACACATAAGGATATAGATAACATATGTGCTGCTGCATGTCAATCTGTGTCTGATGGTGTAGCATTTGTTTTTATGGGGGTGGCGAAAAGAGCCCCCCACATGCATGCTATTACATGTCACGCAATCACCACAACTAAAACAACCCGTCTTGCTTGTTTTTAACCATGTCTCCCGTTGATAGCTTTGTTTGTTGTCAGTCTTAACCAACATGTCTCTAATATTCCTGGCTCTACGATACACTACTCTCGCAGGTTTCTGTCTCTAATTGGCAAGATTTTTATCAGTCCCCAATATGTCCCATTGTTTCTGTATGGATTGACGATTGATCTGATGTCTAGGGGTATAAGTGGTGATAAAATTAAGTTGGTCTGTAACAACAGGATATCTAGACGTTGAAGATAACAACATTGATTGTGTATAATTCTCCAATTTGTTTCTGGTAGTCAGAATGTTTTTCTTGTCATGTCCTCTTTCGGCTAGTTTTTCACACATCTGGTCTAATTGCATTTTAAGTAATTCAGGTTCAGAATTGTTACGAATGACCCTTATGAGTTGAGAAGATATAACCTCCATTTTCTGATGTTGTGGATGAAAGCTGGATGCTAATAAAAAGAGAGTTACGATCAGTGGACTTTGAAAATAAAGAAGTACCTAGTTTAATACCCTGTATGTGATCTTTTTTGAAAATATTTAAATCCAAATAATGAATCTGATTATAATCATGCTCCATTTTGAACCTAATTGGTGTATCTGCATTATCCAGGTCCTATTTTGGGATGCGACATCGGTTTCATTATTTCAATCTCATACCATAGCATATAGATATTAGCGTAAACAGGGGCCATATTCGACCCCATGGCTGTACCCGCTGTCTGTAGATAATAGGAATTCTCAAACGAGAAATAATTTTTAGTTAAACATTGATCCATGAGTTCCAATAGGAACTCAATTGGTGGGCCCTTATAATGCACATTATAGGTGTCCATAGACCTAACAGCCTCCAAACCACCATCATGAGGGATGACAGTATAGAGGCTGTCCACATCCATAGTCACCAATATGTCATTTGTGTCAATCTTATCAAAAGTATTTAGTTTCCTAATCAGAGTGGAAGAATCCAATAAGTAGGAGAATTAGTTTTGTACCACTGGTTGTAGTTGGAAATCAACATATTTGGCTATTCCTGAGAATAAAGATTCCCTGGCAGAGACAATCGGTCTACCCGGTGGACAAGAAATAGATTTATGGATCTTAGGTAACAAGTATAGAATCGGGGTTTTAGGATGATCAGTGGTTAAAAACTCACTCTCCTATGGAGTAATGTAAATCATCTGTAGGGCCTGGTTAATGAGTTGGTCAACACTTTTCTTAAATTGATGTGTAAGATTAGAGGGCAGTTTCTTGTATGTAGAGCTATCAGTCAGTTAGGTCCATGGTCACCAATAATGTGCATTATAAGGGCCCACCAATTGAGTTTCTATTGGAACTCATGGAACAATGTTTAACTAAAAATTATTTCTCACTTGAGAACTCCTATTATCTACAGACAGCGGGTACGGCCATGGGGTCAAATATGGCCCCTGTTTACGCTTATATCTATATGCTATGGTATGAGATTGAAATAATGAAACCGATGTCGCATCCCAAAATAGGATTTTACACAAGATATATTGACGATCTGTTTCTTATATGGAAGGGTGACTCAGACAGCCTTTAAAATTGGGTATAGGACCTGAACAATGCAGATACACCAATTAGCTTCAAAATGGATTATAATTATAATCAGATTCATTTTTTGGATTTAAATATTTTCAAAAAAGATTACATACAGGGTATTAAACTAGGTACTTCTCTATTTTCAAAGTCCACTGATCGTAACTCCCTTTTATTAGCATTCAGCTTTCATCCACAACATCAGAAAATGGGGGTTATATCTTCTCAACTCACAAGGGTCTGCAACTTTCAGCTGTTATCATACAAAAGAGAAATACAGGGTCCATGATTTGATTAGATGTCAAGATAGCGGGGTCATCTACATGCTACAATGCTCCTGTGGGCTTCAATATGTAGGCCAGACATCAAGGACCCTGAAGGATAGAATCCATGAACATCTACTTCTCATCGAGAAACTTAATATGGATACAGCTTTATATCGCAACTTCTCGACCAAACATCAAGGGAACACAAAAGCTCTATCCTTTATGGGGATACAAAAAGTAACGAAGTGCTGGAGAGGAGGCAATTATAATAACAAATTGCGTATTGCCGAATCCAAGTGGATTTTTAACCTCGATTGCCTTTATCCAAAGGGATTAAATAATAAAGAAGACGTCTCACATTTATTTAACATCTTTTGATATCCCCAAGGACTAGCTAGCAGAACAAGCTATATGACGTTCAACATACACGAAGAAGCAACTATATGGCTGTGAAATTCTGTTACCCCTATCCAATACCCTCTCCTTGTGTCCTGGCTCTTAATTGTTATGGTCTATCATTGAATGTTGAGATAAGTATCTTCTAATCTCAAGACAAGAGCATTTTTATGTATCGCTCTGACTGAATCTTTATGGTAGAACTAAAACTATTAGAATTCTAGGAAAGCATAACCCTAGATGATTTACATACGAATAAGTGACACATCAAGATCCTCCCCTCCATTACCTCCTTCTACACATATACAAGTTTGTCTTCTACTCAATCACCCAACCTGGGTGATGTCTCAAGATGGGTATATTACTCTTCCCTCTAAAGATTACAACTAGGGAATAATACTATCCCTAATTGTATTTAGATAGTGATTTTTTATATATACCATTTCTGCTATAGAACCCATTCTGAAAAGTTTGGGAAGCTAACAGAGCCCTGGGATTCTAAGTATATTAGATCTCCTCACGTTTTTTCCAAATAGATTGGGTTTCCTATATCACCACTATTCTATATAGATTTGCCTAGCCAAGTACCTCAATATTAGATTATATTCATTTGCCCACCTAAAAGGGGCAATTCTTCCACTTTTTAAATTAATATGGATTCCTCCACCATAACGATAAAATCAAACTTTTCCCCTCCTTTTCTCTCCCTACTCTTTAGAAGTTAAGTTAATTTAACTTTAGATATAAGACACAATTCACTTGTACACCGCATAAAGTTAGAAGATCAATATTTAGTGTACAACTTAGGTTAGATATTTGTACTTGTTGAGAAACAAATTACTCCATAAGAAATAATTTCAATTTGAAATTACTAAACAACTAGAAATGGTTGATTAAGCAGAGGTGTTTAAACTAAAAAAAGCAGATTGGCTCCACACTAGGATACAACACATCAGTAAGTATCAATACATTTACAACATAACTTGAAAAGATAAATTGGTGATTCTGCAAAAAAAGAAGCTCTCTCCTATTAACAATCCCATTGTCTATAGGGATTGACCTGCATAGAATTAGCCCCCTGTGTTTACACTAATACTGCCGTTTGTTATAGAGACCAATTAGAGATCTGTAGCAAGGAGAGTCACAAAAATATCTAAACATCTAAATATCTATGTAGAATATTTAGATTTCAGCAAAAGACTGTGCTTCTATAACACAAGTTAGATCGAGTTGACTCTGATCTAACACGTTACTCACTTTTTAAGTATCTCTCACTGTAATAAATTCTTACCCAATCAGAGAAACCACTTTCTGTTCATTTTAACATGAATAGAAGACTATGTCTGATATCGCTAATAAGCATCATAATATATAGGATTTCTCTAATTTCTATTCCTTTTTTGTAAAGAACGTCTATAGTAGAACAGTCTAATCACTGATTGAATTAAAATAATCGGTACTGAAGATATTATATATGGTTTTTTGTTAGTATTTTAGGTTTTGACAATACATATGAAAATGTCAGGATAAGAAATGTCGGCATAACACTATGTTTTAAGAAAAGGAAGAATTGAAGCATACACATATTTTATATATTTTATATTTTTCATAACTCGACTAAAGTTTTATTTATTCTTACTAATATTAGCAATATAACATATAGCAATTTCCCCCAGTTGATGATTCATTAAAAACTATAACGAATTGATGATACACCCCTCTATACACATCCTATCACCTCGCGGCCAACAGGTGACGTCACAACCAATGGGAGAGCCGAATTATCGGCACTATCAAAAACAAGAACCGATTAGATCATCAATTAGATGATAGAAGATAAACTACACCGGGTTATCCGCTACATGGATTATAGAAAATAGAACTATACATAATAAAGAAAAATCCGAAACTAGCTGCAATTAACGGCAGCCTTCCCCGACCGGAAGTGACATCACTAATATACGGAAGCTATACTCTTAGGTTTAACAATTTTACAATTTAACAAGGTTTAACTCTTAGGTTTAATACTTATGTAATACACTATCACCATATGAGAGTTCTATCAGAATAGGGACTCTAATAAAGGGATTAATTTTGATCAACATTTAGCAGCGAAACCGGAAGTACTGTAATATTGAACATCCGATCAACTAAAGCCACTAGTAAGTACAATAGTACAATAACCAGTCTTGATAAAGGCCTAGAGGGGCCGAAACGCGTAGACCTTGTACTGGTAAGCCTGATTTTATTGGAGCAAATATTTGTAAACCTGCTACACATTGCTTGCATTTCTTTCTTTCCACAGGTATTTTTTAGTTTATTGTATACACAGTTTAGCTATTTTTCAATATGGGTTCCTCTTCTGTCCTGTGAATTGACCATCCCACATCGGAAGAAAACAGAAAAAAGGTTTTCAACACAATTTGGATCACTTTTTTTCCTTTTTTTTACCAGCATTTTTTGTTTTTGCACCGTTCCACATTTTTTTGAACTACATTCTCTATTTTTTTGAACTACACACTTGATTTCACATTATTTGGATTGTTATTTTGGGACACATTGTTGACACATCTTTGACACATTATTGAGGATTTGTGTTGTGATATAATTTACCACGAGTCAATTCTAGTGATTTATTTTTTGAACACTATTTTTGGACAATATTTTTTGGTCACTATTTTGGTCACTATTTTTGAATATTTGTTTTATCATCCTCTGCAGCATCAGCTTTGTTATCAAGCAATATTTATTGTACTATGTCTATTTAGACCCATCAATATTTTATTATTTTATTGTATTATTTTATTGTATGATTCATGGATCCATGAACTAGGAGTTTTTATCGTCTACATTGCTTTTAACTATTCATTATCTAGTATTGTGTATTAATAAATTCCAGTTGTTAACCTCCACACCTAGCCTCCGTTAGTTGGCGCCTGGTTACTCTATTCTTTTGCAGTTATTTTATCATTGGTGAGAGCTAGGTTTCACCTCTTCCGGGCTTATAGGTGTTAGTTGGCGCTCGAGTAGACACACTTATATATCTTAAAATGCAATTAGACCAGATGTGTGAAAAACTAGCCGAAAGAGGACATGACAAGAAAGAGATTCTGACCACCAGAAACAAATTGGAGAATTATACACAATCAATGCTGTAATCTTTAACATCTAGAGAACCTGTTGTTACCGACCAACTTAATTTTATCACCATTTATACCCCTAGACATCAGATCATTCATCAATCCATACAGAACAGATGGGACATATTGGGGACTGATAAAAATCTTGCCAATTGGAGACAGAAACCTGCAAGAGTAGTGTATCATTGAGCCAGGAATATTAGAGACATGTTGGTTAAGACTGACAACAAACAAATCTGTCAACGGGAGACATGGTTAAAAACAAGCAAGATGGATTGTTTTAGTTGTGGCGATTGCGTGACATGTAATAGCATGCATGTGGGGGACTCTTTTTGCCACCCCCATAAAAGCAAACGCTACACCATCAGACACAGATTGACATGCAGCAGCAAATATGTTATCTATATCCTTATGTGTCCTTGTCCCCTGTTTTACATTGGAAAAAACACCACTTACTTCAGAGATAGAATGGCCAACCATTGATGCTCAATAAGAGAGGCATTAAATACACCCATCTATAAGCTAATAGTAGCACATAATGAGTCACAAACAATGCAGGACATTATATCTAAATGGCAGGGATAGAGGATTCCTGAGGTTACACAAGAACACATCACACATAGTATATCAGCAGTCAGAGCAGCTACTCTGTCCTCGAGCTTACGCAAAACACAAGTAAAATTTCTGCATCAGGCTTACATAACACTCAAAATCCAATCTAAATGGGTTCAGGATGCACTGAATGAGTGTTCCAAGTGTTCGGTCCCTACCCCAGATTTGATACACCTGGTCTGGGATTGTCCTAAGATGCAGAGGTTCTGGGGCAAAGTTAAATTTTGGTTGTCAAAAATACTTAAAACTGACATAACACTAACCGCAGCAAACATACTCTTCTTTCAGGACAACTCCCTACCCTCTAACCACCAAAGATTTCTTAATCTAGTTGTGCTAATGGCCAGGAAACTAATTTTACAATACTGGGCCAAGAATAGGGAACCCCCTTTCAAAAAACTAACTCACGCACTATACCAGCAATTTCTGACAGAACACGCAGACACACAGGGTAATCGCAATGCTAGAATAAAATTATTCATAAACAAGTGGGAACCATACCTACTATACTTGCCGGGAGGTCTAAGGGAAAAACTGCTACGCCCCTTTCAACATTCTAAATTTATGCTCAATGAAAACCTACATGGTCATTAGTGCCTACCGGGATCTGAACCTGACGCTTGACGGACCATGACTGACTTACTGGATGGGTTGCTACTTGAATAAGTAGACCTGAGTTTTGAGACCACGCTCATCCGCCGAAGCATATTTATTTAACCAATGGCATTTGCATTGTTTATGTTAACTGTTGGCACCACTACAGCTATTTATCTCCCTGATTATTGTCCTCATATGTTACCAACTTACTTGGAAGGCCTGAGCATGCACGAAAATACTTGACTGTAAGATGAAGCCTACATTAGTGTTAATAAGTATCTCATTTATTGTGCTGTCAGGGCCTCAAGTACGCTCTTTGACACATGCTGATTTACCCAGCGCTACTACGCCTTTAGTCTCATTAATATTAGTTGCTGTTAATTGTTATTGTTTTATGTTATTTGTTGTTTTGTTTATTTAAATGTAATATATGAGGCTTGGCTGCTTCACATGGCTCAAGACAATACTTTTGGACTCAAAGCAGATTTAAGTACATTGATAAGACGGTATATTGTTGCCTTTAATATGCACTATGATGATTGCTATTGTGAAATGCTATGTGGTGCTGTCCAAGTTCCTCTTTAAAAATTTCAAAAATAAAGTTTAAAAAAAAAAAAAAAAAAGATAGGCATTTTGTAACACACAAACACAATCTGTCCAGTTTACGAAGCATAATCATTGATCACATCCCCCCGCAAAGAAGAGGAGGTGATCGTGCAAAATTGTTGTTACAATTGGAGTCAAGATGGATATATATGTTGGATACAGTATCTCCCAAAGGTCTTAATATTAAATTGGACTTTGGCCCATTCTTGGGTTGAACAATTATGATTATGTCTATATTGTCATGTGACTCTTATCTCCTACACTCGATGCTGTGTGCCATCATCATCATTTCATACCTGATCTAATTGCAGTCTCTTTTTTATACTTTGCTAGCCAGCTCTGATACCATCTGGATGTGACCCTACATTCTAATTACACAATACCTTTCATTACCACCGGTTCTTTACCAGTTGCACTATACATCTACTGGGTGTATGATTTCTGATATTGGGTGTCACCAAGTGGGGTATGAAGATGGAGCGAGTTCTCCTAGAGACACAAAAGAGTGCTTATGACCATGCGTCAGACTCCCTACTCAGTATTTTCTTTTGCGTGATTTACATTGTCACATCAATTTGCTTGGATATGTTCTGATAAAAGGACTTGGTATTGTTACATGTGGCTTGTGATGTGTCTATATTATGTGTTAAGCAAACATGACTTGATATATTTTTGTTACGGAATCATCCGCAGTGGAGTGGAGCATGAAGCTGTGCAAATCTGTTTTAACATGCAACAGTGTTACAATAATCTCTTCATGTGCCGATATCCGTGTTTCATCTCCAAGCATACAAATTGACACGTCGACCTACACGCCCCCATGGACATCACTACTTCACCGCATCAGCTGATATGAAAATTAGCCATGCGATCCATTACGTGAACGGAGGCGGATACTAATATTGTGTAGTGGTTGCTTTTACGCGACGTGCTAGACAGCAAGACGTGCACGTAGACAAGCCCTCAGGTGTTTGGCATTTTATCATCTTACAGGCTATATAAGAGCTGCAGTTAGACAGGTTTTTACTTTTCGCTGTGGGACAAAACTCTGAGGATGGACTGACCTTGAGATTGTCTCTACTTTGGGAACATTTGATAAAGGTGCCAGTACAGCACCGAAACGTCATGCAATTTCCCTTTGTATTTTAAATGATACATTAAAAGTTAATTTTTATTTTTCGAACACCGGTGAGTACTGCCTTTTTTGAAATTTGTGAATATTTGATATTTGCACCCCGGTAGCTGCTGGTTTTTATGTTAGGTCTGCAATACCCTTTGGGACTTTATATATATATATATATATATATATATACAAACATTCACATCTTTAGACATCTATATGTATATATCTCAATGTTAAAGACCTTTGCAACCTTTTCTTTTTTCTAACACCCAAGATCTCATATCTTAGAGCATTTATAACTTTTGTGTGTATATTTTTAAAATATTGTTTATTAGACAGTGTTATTACGAGTGTGTGTATTATGTAATGTATTTTTATTTTTGGAAAACAGTTAACCACAGCTCTGAGATCGTGGTAAACATTCTAGTGTAATTTTCGCTCAACTTGTAATATGAGTGCAATTTAAACGGAGCGCAAACGATCACGAAAACCCTTGCAAAATAATTTGTGCTCCACTTGTAATCTAGCCCTAAATGATAAGTGTGTGTGTGCACACCTGTGTTTGTGTGTGTGAGTGTGTGTTTGCACGCCTTTGTGTGTATTTGAGCGTGTATGTACATATAATGCTATCTGCACTGACAGTCTCAATGGATATTGAAATAAAAGAAAAAGAAAATGTATTGCAAAGTTGTTTTACTATACATAATTAAATATTTTAAATTACATTTTCTAATTCAGTTCTCTTTAATTCCAACTCAGGCCTAGATTCCATAGATGTGGTAAATTTCGGACACTGGTGATAAAAACATTTTATATCACCACCAGTTTCCAAACATTACCACTTCGATGAAAACTAGGCCCCAGTAAATTACTCTTATTAATGTGACAAATAGCTTTAAAATTAATTGTAAAAATGAGCACCTATATAAAAAAAAATTAAATGACAGCTGAAATCAAATTATTGTCACTAGCAACATCTTACCTGTAATGCTGTAAGGATATTGGCAAGAGCCTGTCCATATGTGTCATGACAATGAACAGCCAGGGCGCCTGTAGGAACTTCCTTTATAACAACATCAAGCATTTTCCTCATGTTGCCAGGGGTTCCAATTCCAATTGTGTCTCCTAATGAAATCTCATAGCAACCCATACTGTACAACCTTTTTGCAATCTGGATCACAAAACAAAAATACAAATGTATAGTCAGTCTTTCGTCTTAGCATTTGCTCAGAAAAAATGCAAATCATTAAATTTAATAGAAATAAAAATAACTGGTGTTAAACCCACTGCTCTAATTGTTATTGACTAAAATAGTAGTATGTGTGTATCAATAGTCACCTTCTCAAATTAAAATATGGAATTGGAATTTCTGACATCTGTTCAGAACTATTAATACTCTTCATGAAAAAGATTCCTATAGCTTCGTAGTCGATATGTAAACATTAGTAGGTATATAAACACGACTAAGAGCCAGTTGCAATGAAACACTGTCTATTTTTGCATTTGATACCCTATGTCTTAAATGAACAGGAAAGGAATTGTAAAATGCATGCCTTAATTCATTAGGGCAAGCAATGTTTGCATTGTCAGTGCTGTAACTTTATGTGTTTAACCCCTGCAATGTGGTTTGCTTGGAGTCATATGTTTAGCAGTTGCGAAGCTGAGCACATCCTATGATTGCTGGGGTTGTGCTTCCGCTGCTGCCATTTGGTTCACATGCTGTTTCCTGCTTGGGGACAATAGTTCTGTGCAGACTCCAGTAGGTCAGTGGTGCCTATGATATGGTGGTACTATGGTGGGGGATCTCAGAAGAGGAATCGTAGAGTACCATTGGGGGTGTAAAGAAAAAAGGATAGGATTTATTAGGGTGATTAGAATGAGGGTGTATTAGGTAAGGGAATGATTGATTTAAGAGATTATAGTAAAGGGGTTAAGTAGGGAAGAAGTAGTTTTGGTATGGGCAAACTAATTAAGGTGGGAGTGGTATTTAGTTAATTATTGTAGAAGTAATAAGGGTGGTAATGGTACTAAGGGTAGTGGGGTTAGATTAGCAGTAATTAGGGTAAAAGTTATAGATAGGTCTTATGAAAAGTTAAAATGACCAGAGTGTGTTGTTATTCCTTGTGATGCTGGTTGCAATGATTGAGAATGTGAGAATCCCACAGATAGGGGGAGGGCTCTTGCAGTGGTATATTATGCAGGTATTTTGCAGTAGTATTTTGGCAGATAGTCAGCATGGGTGTTAATGATAATAGGGGCTTGGTAAGGTGTTACTGCGGTGAGAGTGGGATAGTTTAGGATTCATGACAGCAAGTGGTTAAATTGCCCATAGGATATCAGCATTTATATTAATTGTAATAAACCAATGCTTTATAGTTGATTCATTAGTTAATAGCATGACAGGGAAAGAGTTCATTTTCCTTGTCCCTAGTAGCATAAGTAGACCTTTAGTGTATTATGTCTACAGATAGAAACAGAACAATTGTGTTTTGTGATTTCCACATGAGACCATTCAGACCTGATTTGTTTAAAAAACAGTATGTAAGCTTCTGGATCAGTGAACAATATTGCCTTAAATAATATTTAACAGCATTTGTGTTTTATATAATTTTATAGTACTAATTTGCATACACAAATAAAACTGGTATGTTATAGGAATTTCAAAACCATACTAAAGGTGCCCCCCCCCCCCCAAAAAAAAAAAACACAAACAATTGGGGAACCTCTATTCTAACAATTAAAGCTTTTTTTATTTTATTTAGTCAGATTTGAAACTACTTTTCAAATTTACAGCTAGATTTAGAGTTCGGCGGTAGCCGTGAAAACCAGCGTTAGAGGCTCCTAACGCTGGTTTTAGGCTACCGCCGGTATTTGGAGTCAGTGATTAAAGGGTCTAACGCTCACTTTTCAGCCGCGACTTTTCCATACCGCAGATCCCCTTACGTCAATTGCGTATCCTATCTTTTCAATGGGATCTTTCTAACGCCGGTATTTAGAGTCGTTTCTGAAGTGAGCGTTAGAGCTCTAACGACAAAACTCCAGCCGCCTGAAAAAAGCAGGAGTTAAGAGCTTTCTGGGCTAACGCCGGTTTATAAAGCTCTTAACTACTGTACTCTAAAGTACACTAACACCCATAAACTACCTATGCACCCCTAAACCGAGGTCCCCCCACATCGCCGCCACTCGATTAAAATTTTTTAACCCCTAATCTGCCGACCGCCACCTACGTTATACTTATGTACCCCTAATCTGCTGCCCCTAACCCCGCCGACCCCTGTATTACATTTATTAACCCCTAACCTGCCCCCCACAACGTCGCCGCCAGCTACTTACAATAATTAACCCCTAATCTGCCGACCGCAAAGCGCCGCCACCTACGTTATCCTTATGTACCCCTAATCTTCTGCCCCTAACACCGCCGACCCCTATATTATATTTATTAACCCCTAATCTGCCCCCCTCAACGTCGCCGACACCTGCCTACACTTATTAACCCCTAATCTGCCGAGCGGACCGCACCGCTACTATAATAAAGTTATTAACCCCTAACCCGCCTCACTAACCCTATCATAAATAGTATTAACCCCTAATCTGCCCTCCCTAACATCGCCGACACCTAACTTCAATTATTAACCCATAATCTGCCAACCGGACCTCACCGCTATTCTAATAAATGTATTAACCCCTAAAGCTAAGTCTAACACTAACACTAACACCCCCCTAACTTAAATATAATTTAAATCTAACGAAATAAATTAACTCTTATTAAATAACTTATTCCTATTTAAAGCTAAATACTTACCTGTAAAAGAAATCCTAATATAGCTACAATATAAATTATAATTACATTGTAGCTATTTTAGGATTAATATTTATTTTACAGGCAACTTGGTAATTATTTTAACCAGGTACAATAGCTATTAAATAGTTAAGAACTATTTAATAGTTACCTAGTTAAAATAATAACAAAATTACCTGTAAAATAAGTCCTAACCTAAGTTATAATTAAACCTAACACTACCCTATCAATAAATTAATTAAATAAACTACCTACAATTACCTACAATTAACCTAACACTACACTATCAATAAATCAATTAAATACAATTGCTACAAATAACTACAATTACATAAACTAACTAAAGTACAAAAAATAAAAAAGAACTAAGTTACAAAAAATAAAAAAATATTTACCAACATAAGAAAAATATTACAACAATTTTAAACTAATTACACCTACTCTAAGCCCCCTAATAAAATAACAAAGACCCCCAAAATAAAAAATTCCCTACCCTATTCTAAATTAATAAATGTAAAAGCTCTTTTACCTTACCAGCCCTGAACAGGGCCCTTTGCAGGGCATGCCCCAAAGAATTCAGCTCTTTTGCCTGTAAAAAAAATAATACAATACCCCCCCCCAACATTACAACCCACCACCCACATACCCCTAATCTAACCCAAACCCCCCTTAAATAAACCTAACACTAAGCCCCTGAAGATCTTCCTACCTTGTCTTCACCATCCAGGTATCACCGATCCGTCCTGGCATCCGGTGCTGAAGAGGTCCAGAAGAGGCTCCAAAGTCTTCCTCCTATCCGGCAAGAAGAGGACATCCGGACCGGCAAACATCTTCTCCAAGCGGCATCTTCGATCTTCTTGCATCCGGTGCGGAGCGGGTCCATCTTGAAGCAGCCGACGCGGATCCATCCTCTTCTTCCGTTGTCTCCCGACGAATGACGGTTCCTTTAAGGGACGTCATCCAAGATGGCGTCCCTCGAATTCCGATTGGCTGATAGGATTCTATCAGCCAATCGGAATTAAGGTAGGAATATTCTGATTGGCTGATGGAATCAGCCAATCAGAATCAAGTTCAATCCGATTGGCTGATCCAATCAGCCAATCAGATTGACCTCGCATTCTATTGGCTGTTCCGATCAGCCAATAGAATGCGAGCTCAATCTGATTGGCTGATTGGATCAGCCAATCGGATTGAACTTGATTCTGATTGGCTGATTCCATCAGCCAATCAGAATATTCCTACCTTAATTCCGATTGGCTGATAGAATCCTATCAGCCAATCGGAATTCGAGGGACGCCATCTTGGATGACGTCCCTTAAAGGAACCGTCATTCGTCGGGAGACAACGGAAGAAGAGGATGGATCCGCGTCGGCTGCTTCAAGATGGACCCGCTCCGCACCGGATGCAAGAAGATCGAAGATGCCGCTTGGAGAAGATGTTTGCCGGTCCGGATGTCCTCTTCTTGCCGGATAGGAGGAAGACTTTGGAGCCTCTTCTGGACCTCTTCAGCACCGGATGCCAGGACGGATCGGTGATACCTGGATGGTGAAGACAAGGTAGGAAGATCTTCAGGGGCTTAGTGTTAGGTTTATTTAAGGGGGGTTTGGGTTAGATTAGGGGTATGTGGGTGGTGGGTTGTAATGTTGGGGGGGGGGTATTGTATGTTTTTTTTTACAGGCAAAAGAGCTGATTTTCTTGGGGCATGCCCCGCAAAGGGCCCTGTTCAGGGCTGGTAAGGTAAAAGAGCTTTTAAATTTATTAATTTAGAATAGGGTAGGGCATTTTGTTATTTTGGGGGTCTTTGTTATTTTATTAGGGGGCTTAGAGTAGGTGTAATTAGTTTAAAATTGTTGTAATATTTTTCTTATGTTTGTAAATATTTTTTTATTTTTTGTAACTTAGTTCTTTTTTATTTTTTGTACTTTAGTTAGTTTATGTAATTGTAGTTATTTGTAGCAATTGTATTTAATTGATTTATTGATAGTGTAGTGTTAGGTTAATTGTAGGTAATTGCAGGTAGTTTATTTAATTAATTTATTGATAGGGTAGTGTTAGGTTTAATTATAACTTAGGTTAGGATTTATTTTACAGGTAAATTTGTTATTATTTTAACTAGGTAACTATTAAATAGTTCTTAACTATTTAATAGCTATTGTACCTGGTTAAAATAATTACAAAGTTGCCTGTAAAATAAATATAAATCCAAAAATAGCTATAATATAAATATAATTTATATTGTAGCTATATTAGGATTTCTTTTACAGGTAAGTATTTAGCTTTAAATAGGAATAAGTTATTTAATAAGAGTTAATTAATTTCGTTAGATTTAAATTATATTTAAGTTAGGGGGGTGTTAGTGTTAGACTTAGCTTTAGGGGTTAATACATTTATTAGAATAGCGGTGAGGTCCGGTCGGCAGATTAGGGGTTAATAATTGAAGTTAGGTGTCGGCGATGTTAGGGAGGGCAGATTAGGGGTTAATACTATTTATGATAGGGTTAGTGAGGCGGATTAGGGGTTAATAACTTTATTATAGTAGCGCTCAGGTCCGCTCGGCAGATTAGGGTTAATAAGTGTAGGTAGGTGTCGGCGACGTTGTGGGGGGCAGGTTAGGGGTTAATAAATATAATATAGGGGTCGGCGGTGTTAGGGGCAGCAGATTAGGGGTACATAGGGATAACGTAGGTTGCGGCGGTGTACGGAGCGGCAGATTAGGGGTTAATAATACTATGCAGGGGTCAGCGATAGCGGGAGCGGCAGATTAGGGGTTAATAAGTGTAAGGGTAGGGGTGTTTAGACTCGGGGTACATGTTAGAGTGTTAGGTGCAGATGTAGGAAGTGTTTCCCAATAGGAAACAATGGGGCTGCGTTAGGAGCTGAACGCTGCTTTTTTGCATGTGTTAGGTTTTTTTTCAGCTCAAACAGCCCCATTGTTTCCTATGGGAGAATCGTGCACGAGCATGTTTTTGAGGCTGGCCGCGTCCGTAAGCAACTCTGGTATCGAGAGTTGCATTTGCGGTAAAAATGCTCTACGCTCCTTTTTTGGAGCCTAACGCAGCATTTTTTTGAACTCTCGATACCAGAGTTAATTTTATGGTGCGGACAGAAAAAAGCCTGCGGAGCGTTAACAGCCCTTCTACCGCCAAACTCCAAATCTAGGCCTTAGTTTCCCAAATGCTAAACTTGTTTAAATTAATAAACTTTACCTCTGCTACTTTACATGCTGCAACATCCCCTTCATATGGACATCCTAATACACAAGAGACGTACCTGTAAGAAGAGGGGACATTAATATTTTTGGCATAATAGGTTAATATTTACATACATTATGGGCTTACAAGTGGACCTCAAGCAAAGAATATCACACAGGGCTCAATGTAATAAGCAGCTGCTTTTGAGATAGCCCATTAATGTATATGTTGCCCCATGCTTTAAAGCTATAAACGTCTTCTGCTTTTTGTTATCCTAATATTATAAAAGAGACATCTGTTTATGTTGGCTGATACACTTTGAAATTTATGCAGGGAATGTGTACGTGCAATAACAATAACTAACCAAATCCAAAATATCTGCCTTAAAGGGATAGTCAAGTCCAAAGAAAACTTTCATGATTTAAATAATAAATAAATAAATGTAATTTTAAACAACTTTCCAATTTACTTTTATCACCAATTTTGCTTTATTCTCTTGATATTCTTAGTTGAAAGCTAAACCTAGAAGGTTCATATGCTAATTTCTTAGACCTTGAAGATTGCCTCTAATCTGAATGCAGTTTGACCACTAGAGGGCAGTAGTTCATGTTTTCCTATAAATAATATTGAGCTCATGCACGTGAAGTTACCCTGGAGTGAGCGCTGATTGGCTAAAGTGCAAGTCTATCAAAAGAACTGAAATAAAGGGGCAGTTTGTAGAGGCATAGATGCAAGGTAATCACAGAGATAAAAAGTGTACTTCTATAACAGTGTTGGTTATGCAAACTGGGGAATTGGTAATAAAGGGATTCTCTTTCTTTTTAAAAAAAAACAACCCTGGTGTTGACTGTCCCTTTAAGTGTTGTTTTTTTTCAAAAGAACAGAAATATATGTATCCTATCATCAACAATCAATTAAATTATGTATCAAATAGTGAAGTGAAAAAAAAATGAAAAATTAATGATGAAATGTATTGCTAGTCTTCGAATAGGGTTCAAATATCCTTAAAGTGAAGGTCCGTTACTCTGTGTGACTCGTTCACGCCGTTCTGCAGTTTCTTTGAAATGAGTTAGATGTTCCTTTATCATTGATTACATTTTAATCATACCGTCTGTTTTTTAACTTTTATATATGCCCTGTTTCTCTTTTTTCGTCCGTCAGCCATCTTCCCTACTTGATTGACAGAAATGTGATATTCATTTCTCCAATGTCCGTTTCCCCACGGGGCGTTCAACCCCTTTCATTAATAACTTATGTGAATGCGTTACTCCCTCAATAGCGTCATATAGCTATCAGGCTCGTTCATGAGACGCATGCGTATTAGGCTTCCTGCTTCTTATTTGGATACATATTGACTGATTTTTAAAACTTGTCATTTACAAATTACAAAGACAACACATTTTAATGCATGCGCGATTCCGTTGCAAATACGCATGCGCAGTTTCTTGTAAATATTGTGCACAAACTTTTCAGTGACGTAGCGAGCATGTGGGACCGCTCGCTACGTCACTAATGCTGAATAAGGAAGTGGTGGAGGGGAGAAGTTGCAATGGAAATGGAAAGTATACTAATAAATAATTTTTATTAAAAGTAAAATGTTTTATGAAAAATAAAGTTAGCGACTAGAATGCGGGTATGATATTGAATACATTAGAGTAGTCCATTGGCCTGAAATTGGCCTTCCCTTTAAGGAAGGATAATTAAAGTTAGATTAATGTGCAAATGTGATACTACTGACGCAATATTGCCAAATCTCCCAAAAGTAAAACACGCTTCATTGAATAAATTGGTTGATGTAGTATATCAATATATAGACCAGGTTTTCTTCAAATGTAATGATCTATTAACTCATATTATCCTAGGTATGATCCTTAAACTAGCAAAGTATTATGAAGTCCAAAATACTAATAAAATCAGAGAAAGTTCAGGTATATTTGTAAGCCTAAGGATGTGAAAGTCTAAAGTTAATAAATCCTTAAGAGAATTATCCTATTCTCTTAAGTCTTTTTACATCCTCTTTGAAAACATTTTTCTTTTATGTTAACCAATTGTGAGGCATATTTTTCACATCAGCATTTCTTCCAATGGCTCTCATAACCATGTATAATAGAATTCCTTTGTTAAATTGGTGGTCAATTTCAGACTATTAGAATGTTGCAATGAAAAATATATTAGTTTGCAAGTAAAATCACATCATTATTTTTATAAAGTGTTTATATATTTATAATAAAAGATTTATAATCCTAATTGGTATTGTCTGTTCCTCCGCTCCCCTTCATTTCCTCTTTTGGCTGGGCTGTGATGTATAGAGCAGTTCTACCCACTCTCTACATAGACTTTCTAAAGGCTTCAAATGGGCTGGACTTCAAGATTGTCAAATGACACCCATGTTGATTGCATGTTCACTGGAATTGTCAATAAAAAAAGAGTTAATCTAAGTGGGCCGGCATAACATTTCAATAAAAGCATTGCTATATGAACTAATTTAACCGTTTCACCGATGTATTAAAAACAAAAAGGAGTACATTTTTTTCATTTCCAACTCAACAAAACCCTTTTTTGCCTTTTTTCATAGGCTTTTCTTGGCTGCTAAGTACACCTATTAATAAACAGAATTTGTTTAAAGGGACAGTCTAGTCAAAAATAAACTTTCATGATTCAGATAGGGCATGTCATTTTAAACAACTTTCCAATTTTTTATTTTTTTCCCAAAAATTTTTGGTTGAGGTTATATGGCATGTACACAGCAATAAGGTTACAATATAATCAGTGACATAAGCATATGTCCAAGTATTAGCATCTCAATGGTAGAAACTGTCACCAAAATGTAGCTTATATCTTATAGGTAAAATAACATTTTAACACACAGACATAATCATTGTTAGGTAGATAACTTATAAGCTCTCAGTCAATCCTCTTTCTATTTATTTTGGTCACACTTTCCAAAATAATATATCTTATCATTTTCCCCTAATGTAGAATGTAAAGATAAACTAGAAAAAGTTATACCTCATATAGAACGTAGTGGTCGATCTTGGACCTCTAGAATTATTGAATAATGACTTGAGGGTATGGTAGAGGATATATAACACATAAAGGCTTATAGAAGTGAAATTGCTATAGGATGTATGTTCCTACGCTTACTATGTAAGCCAAAGGGAGTGGGGGGGTATGCGGAGATGCTTGGGTAAACAAGTTAACAGAACATTTAACCAGGGTAATGAACAGACTCAATAGGTCCTATAGTGTCATAATACCAATTTAACATAACAAGGAGGAAGATATTATACAAGAAGTTTCCCCTCTTAGAAAAATGACTAGAAATTTTGTAAGTTGGGCATTCTGAGCAAATTAAGGTAAGATACTGGAGTAAAGTCTCTCATCAGCCTTAAAAATGCCCACAATAGAACCCATGGTGTATTAGGTGTGGAGATATGGGATTTATATTCTATCAATACTCTAACTAACCAGGTATCTCAATCAAATTTGCTCCTGTTAAGCATAGATAAGACGATAAAAAAAAAATAAGGCTATGGTCACAATAGGTAGCATCAAGTATTACTATGTATATGAATTACTATCAGGTATCACTTAACTTATCAGCAACAAAAAACATGACTTGCCAATTTCCTAACACTGGGATTAGGTTTAAAACATATATAGGAAAGGTTATTAATTTGATCAGAAACTCTTTGTGGTTTCCCAATACTGTCTCATACAATATAAGTCACGTTATGTCGTCTCGGCTGCGACAGCTCAATAAATCAGTAAGCAGTGATGCATATGTTTGTATTGGTAATATGAGCCCAAACCCAAATAGTTATATTAGATCAAGGTGTTCCTATAAACACAGCCTAAGCAGGAGTTTGTAATCGTAGCAGGCATGTCTATCCTATTTGGCATACCATTTAAGTAGATTTCAGGTTACTCCTAAATACTAAAAGGATAGGCAAACCTAGCTTATCCAGAGGTAAGCCTTGAGTCAAGAAAAAATAGGGGGAATACCTAAAAATCCTTCCTTCATCCTTTTGCAATGTACAATCACAAGACTAGATGCGATAATAGCTAGTGAGAAATTAAATGTCGTTTTGTGTTATGAGACTCTATAATATTCACAGAACAGTGCATACACCTGACATACTGTGTCTGCTTAGACCCAAAAGGTAAATGAATTTGAGCTAGGAATAAGAAGAAACCATGTGCTGAGACACTGCAGGAGTCTGTTCCTCTATAGTAGATTCAATTATTATATAGGGAGTAATATGTACCGCTCATGTTGCAGGGTGTCTACTGAGGAAAAATATTACTTAAGTAAGGTAGCTCTATGGGAAGTACTCAAATACAGGAGAGTATTAATCTAAAGACAACATTAAATCTGTACAGCTTTGTTTCTTCTTCAGTATAGGGCAAAACTTTAAACAAATGGTCTCTCGGGCCATGACACTAAATAAGGGTAGTTAGAAAATATTGGAGCATCAAGTACTGAATTATCTAGAAGTCCATAACCTTAAATGAGCACCCGCCACTAAGCAACCACTCTTTGTGACCCCTGAGATATAGTGTAAAACTTGAAATTAGATACATCCTAGACTGTATAACTATATAACACTGAAAGTGTCTTATAAACAAAAGGCACTTAGATAAAAAATAACTATGCGATATTGTAGGTGCAAATGCATCATAGTAAATTACAATAACAGACCCCCATGAATGAACTTCTCCATATCACAACATCATAACATAAGATTATCCCAGGCATTGAAGAAGTTTAGTAAATCTCTCTGCCCTTCCAGCATAAGCATTTTAAGGGCATTTGTCCAATAATAGACAATAGTAATTGTGATTCCGAAAAAATAGTGGTACATGAAAAACATCTCATTGCCTTAACATCTATTATTTTATCAAATTATGCTAGTCAGAGACATTAGTACACAGGATATATGCCCTATGCTATGTTCAGAGTTTAGTTAGTGCTCATCATGATGTCCTACTTCAATCTTCAGGCTAAAATTCATCCTATCCCCAATCTATTTTCCGCTGTGTTAACATCCTTCTGGACTATGGATCCGATAGCATTCGATAGCATTTCCCTGCGTGGGGTCTCCGTCACTGCAACAGGCCTTAAAGATGGTACTGGCCAAAATCGTATTTCCAATTTATTTTTATCATCAATTTTGCTTTGTTTTCTTGGTATTCTTAATTGAAAGCTAAACCTAGGAGGCTTATATGGAAATGTATTGGCCCTTGAAGTCCACCTCTTACCTGAATGCATTTTGACATGTTTTCACAACTAGAGGGCATTAGTTCATGTGTGCCATATAGATAACATTGTGCTCACACCCATGGAGTTACCTAGGAGTAAGCACTGATTAGCTAAAATGCAATTCTGTCAAAAGAACTGAAATAAGGGAGCAGTCTGCAGAGGCTTAGATATAAGGTAATTACAGGGGTAAAAAGTATATTAATATACCAGGTTTGGTTACGCAAAACTGGGGAATGGGTAATAAATGGATTATCTATCATTTTAAACAAATAAATTCTAGGGTAGACTGTCCCTTTAATAAAATGTTTAAAACATAGCTCAAATCCCCCTTATAAACTATGAAGCAAGTTCACAAATTAAATACAATAACCAAATTTTACTGTGTGATTGCAAGGAAGTGTTTAGAGGTTTAAAGCTAATAATTATAACATTACACAAATGATTATACCAAATCCTTAACTGCACAAATGTCATTAACCTATAACCGGCTAGATTACAAGTTTTCCGGTACAGCTATACCGCTGAAGAATTGGCCATTGCGCCAGGAATGGCCAGGAACGCATATTACTAGTTGCGGCGGTATAGCTATACCACAAGCATTTTAGCCTGTAACGCAACGTCCATTCCACACTCAATTTTTTATTTTTTTTGAGTGCATTCAGGCTAAAATGCAAGCATTACAGCCTATACTGTCACAATTCATACCGCCATCTAAGAGCAGTAGTTATGGATTTTGTGTAACAAAAATGTTTCACAAAACTGCTAACTAAAATGTTACAAAGTACACGAACACCCATAAACTACTTATTAACCCCTAAATTGCCACCCACCCACATCCTGACTGTTAAATAAATGCATTAACTCCTAATCTGCCGCCCACCCACATCACCAAAACTATTTAAATATATTAACCCCTAAACCGCTGCTCTTTGACATCGCCAACACTATAATAAAGTTATTAACCCATAAACCTCCACTCCCCGACATCACCGGCACTAAATAACCTATTAACCCCTAAACCTCTGGCCTCCCACTTTGCAAAACACTAAATCAAACTATTAACCCCTAAAACTAACACCCCCCTAACTTTAAATTAAAATTACAATATAACTATCTTAAAATAAATAAAAACTTACCTAAGAAATAAAAAAACAATGTTTAAACTATAAATTAACCTAACATTACTATTTTAATAAATAAAAAAAAAAAAAAATTACAAATTTAAATACCCTAACACATTGAAAAAAATTAAAAAATCTAAAATTAAAAAAAATCTAAAATTTCAAAATGGCGTACCTTGCATTCCTATTGGCTGATTTGATTCTTCAAATTTAAATCAGCCAATAGGATGAGAGCTTCTGAAATCCTATTGGCTGTTCAAAAAAGCCAATAGGGGGCGCAATCCGATATAAATCGTAGTTTGTGGCGCAAGCGAGGGAACCCCCGCCGCCCGTAGTTTCAGCTTGCAACTCGAGCTATCCAATATACCCCGCCGGCAATTGCTAAAGTGCCGTAAGTCGGATAAACCAGCGATGTCCAGAAATCTGCGTAAGTACAAATTTCTGGAGTCGCCAGTGACTTACGGCACTTTAGAAACTGCCGGCGCCTACAAAACTTGACTAAGGTATAAAATCTCCTGTACTCTCTAACACGCCTCCCAAACATAGCCCGACACGTATACCCCTCTATCCGCTATCCCCCCTCACTCTCCTAATAATAAATGTATTAACCCCTAAACCATCGCTCCCGGACCCCGCCGCACCTAATAAAGTTATTAACCCCTAAACCGCCACTCCCGGACCCCGCCGCCACCTACATTAACTACCCCCTAATGTGAGCCCCTTACACCGCCGCCACCTACATTAACTACCCCCTAATGTGAGCCCCTTACACCGCCGCCATCTACATTAACTACCCCCTAATGTGAGCTTCTACCCCGCCGCCAGCTATATTCAAATTATTAACCCCTAATCTAATCCCACTATACCGCCGCCACCTATATTAAATTATTAACCCCTAATATAATCCCCTTATACCGCCGCCACCTATATTAAATTATTAACCCCTAATCTAATCCCCCTATACCGCCGCCACCTATATTAAATTAATTAACCCCTAAAATACTAAACTATCCCTACCACTAAACCTAAGTCTAACCCTACAAATAGCCCTGAAAAGGGCTTTTTGCGTGGCATTACCCCAAAGTAAACAGCTCTATTGCCAGCCCTTAAAAGGGCTTTTTGCGGGGCTTTGCCCCAAAGTAATTAGCTCTTTTACCAGCCCTTAAAAGGGCTTTTTGCGGGGCATTTTCACAAAGTAATCAGCTCTTTTGCCTATAATCTAAATACCTTATAGCGCCGCCACCTATAATAAATGTATTACCCCCTAATCTAATCCCCCTACACCGCCACCACCTATTTTAACTATATTACCCCCTAATCTAATCCCCCTACACCACCGCCACAGATATTAACTCTATTAACGCACCCAAACCCCCCTTAAAATCTCCCTACCTTGAGTCGTCTTCACCCAGCCGGGCCGAACTCTTCATCCAATCTGGGCGATGTCTTCATCCAAGCGGCAAAGAAGAAGTCTTCCATCCGGCGATGTCTTCATCCAAGCGGCAAAGAAGAAGTCTTCCATTCTGGCGATCTCTTCATCCAAGAGGCAAAGAAGAGGTCCTCCATCGGGGCGAAGTTTTCCTCCAAGCGGCATCTTCAATCTTCTTTCTTCGGAACTCCGACGCGGAACATCCAGTTGGCCCAACGACTGAAAGACGAATGAAGTTTCCTTTAAATGACGTCATCCAAGATGGCGTCCCTCAAATTCCGATTGGCTGATAGGATTCTATCAGCCAACTGGAATTAAGGTAAGAAAATCTGATTGGCTGATTCAATCAGCCAATCAGATTCAAGTTCAATCCGATTGGCTGATCCAATCAGCCAATCAGATTAAGCTCGCATTCTATTGGCTGTTCCGATCAGATCTTCTGGGGCTTAGTGTTAGGTTTTTTAAGGGGGGTTTGGGTGGGTTTAGAGTAGGGGTATGTGGGTGGTGGGTTTTAATGTTGGGGGGTGGTATTGTGTTTTTTTTTACAGGCAAAAGAGCTGATTACTTTGGGGCATGCCCCGCAAAAAGCCCTTTTAAGGGCTGGTAAAAGAGCTGGTTAATTTTTAATTTAGAATAGGGTAGGGCATTTTTTTATTTTGGAGGGCTTTATTATTTTATTAGGGGGCTTAGAATCGGTGTAATTAGCTTAAAATTCTTGTAATCTTTTTTTATTTTTTTGTAATTTAGTTTAGTGTATTTAATTGTATTTTGGTTTAGATATTTGTAGTTTATTTAATTTATTGATAGTGTAGGTATTTGTAATTTAGGTTAGGATTTATTTTACAGGTAAATTGGTAATTATTTTAACAAGGTAGCTATTAAATAGTTATTAACTATTTAATAGCTATTGTACATAGTTAAAATAAATACCAAGTTACCTGTAAAATAAATATAAACCCTAAAATAGCTACAATGTAATTATGAATTATATTGTAGCTATCTTATGGTTTATTTTATAGGTAAGTATTTAGATTTAAATAGGAATATTTTAATTAATAATATTAATATTAATTAGATTTATTTTAATAAGAATTTAGTTAGGGGTGTTAGAGTTAGATAGGGTTATTATACTTAATATATATATATATATATATATATATATATATATATATATATATATATATATATATATATATATATATATATATATATATATATATATAATATAATAACCAGGGATAGGCAAAGTGTCCGTACACGGACACTGGTGTCCGTGACTAGCCCTTGCAGTGTCCGCCACAACTTTAGTATATCTTTTCTTTCTGATTAAATAATAGGAATAAAAAAAATTATGTAGTGTAAATAAAGTTAGTGGCTTGTCAAGAGACTGCTAGCGATATTGGGTGATAAGTTATGGAATAAATAAAGCCTGAGTGAAATACTGGATGTGTATCTGCATCAGTATAATAACACCCCGCGCTATATAATGACACAGTAGTGACACTGGCACATGGGTATAGCCAGAGGAGGGCTGGGTATGGATCAGTGGTATCTGCATCAGTTTAATAACACCCAGCACTATATAATGACACAGTAGTGACACCGGCTCATGGGTATAGCCAGAGGAGGGCTGGTTATAGGATCAGTGGTATCTGCATCAGTATAATAACACCAAGCACTATAAAATAATGTTTTTAATTTCAAATGTACCTTGGTGTCCTTCACTAAGGTCTGTACTTTGGAAAATGTCCGCCACAGCCTTTGTCTGTGCCTATTCCTGATAATAACTATATTAACTATATTAACCCTAATATAATTAGGGTTAATATAGTTAATATATATAATATAATAACTATATTAACTATATTAACCCTAATATAATTAGGGTTAATAGAGTTAATATAGGTGGCAGCGGTGTAGGGGGATTAGATTAGGGGGTAATATAGTTAATATAGGTGGCGGTGGTATAGGGGGATTAGATAAGGGGGTAATACATGTATTATAGGTGGCGGCGGCATAGGGGGATCTAGATTATAGGCAAAAGAGCTGATTACTTTGTGACAATGCCCCGCAAAAAGGCCTTTTAAGGGCTGGTAAAAGAGCTGATTACTTTGGGGCAAAGCCCAGCAAAAAGCCCTTTTAAGGGCTGGCAATAGAGCTGTTTACTTTGGGGTAATGCCACGCAAAAAGCCCTTTTCAGGGCAATTTGTAGGGTTAGACTTAGGTTTAGTGGTAGGGATAGTTTAGTATTTTAGGGGTTAATTAATTTAATATAGGTGGCGGTGGTATAGGGGGATTAGATTAGGGGGTAATAATTTAAAATAGGTGGCGGCAGTATAGGGGGATTAGATTAGGGGTTAATAATTTAATATAGGTGGCGGCGGTATAGGGGATTAGATTAGGGGTTAATAATTTAATATAGGTGGCGACGGTATAGGGGTATTAGATTAGGGGGTAATAATTTGATATAGGTGGTGGCGGTATATGGGGATTAGATTAGGGGTTAATAATTTAATATAGGTGGCGGCGGTATAGGGGGATTAGATTAGGGGTTAATAATTAAATATAGGTGGCGGCGGTATAGGGGGATTAGATTAGGGGTTAATAATTTTAATATAGCTGGCGGCGGGGTAGGGACTCACATTAGGGGGTAGGTAATGTAGATGGTGGCGGTGTAGGGGCTCACATCAGGGGGTAGGTAATGTAGATGGCGGCGGTGTAGGGGCTCACATTAGGGATTATACATTTAATGTAGGTGGCGTCGGGGTGCGGGAGCGGTGGTTTAGGGGTTAAATACTTTATTAGGGATTGCGGCGGGGGATCGTGGTTGACAGGTAGATAGACATTGCGCATGCGTTAGGTGTTAGGTTTTATTTAGCAGTTCACGGTTGTCAGGTAGATAGACATTGCACATGCGTTAGGTGTTAGGTTTTATTTTGCAGCTAGTTTAGGGAGTTACAGGGCTCCAATAGACAGCGTAAGGTTTACTACGCCTGCAATTTGTGGTGAGGTGAAAATGGAGTAAGATTTCTCCATTTTCGCCACGTAAGTCCTTACGCTGTATATTCGATACCAAACTGCGCTGGTTTGGTATACCTGTCTATGGGCCAAAAAACTATGGCCGAAGGCAGAAATATACGAGCGTAACTTCTAGGTTACGCCCTATATATGATACCAAACCAGCGCAAAATTTGGCATCGCAGGCTTTTGCGGGCGACGCTGCATATCGGATCGAGGCCAGGATGAGAGCTACTGAAATGCTATTGGCTTGGATGTATGTAGAGGACGCTCCGCACAGGATGTCAGCAATGCCCTACAAAAGGACCTTTTAAGGGCTATTGGTATTTTATTGTAGGTTAGGGGGTGTTTTTATTTTGGGGGGCTTTTTTTGTATAGGGCTATTAGATTAGGTGTAATTGATTTTTATTTTTGATATTTTCGTTTATTATTTTTTTAAATCAATCACCTAGATTTAGAGTTTTGCGTTAGAAGGGGTGCGTTAGCTATGCGTGTTTTTTCCCCCCGCACCTTTTAAACAACGCTAGTATTTAGAGATCTCTGAAGGGCTGCGTTAGGCTCCAAAAATCCCCATAGGAAACAATGGGGCAGTTTGAGCTGAAAAAAAAACTAACACCTGCAAAAAAGCAGCGTTCAGCTCCTAACGCAGCCCATTTGTTTCCTATGATGAAACATTTCCTAAGTCTGCACCTAACACTCTAACATGTACCCCGAGTCTAAACACCCCTAACCTTACACTTATTAACCCCTAATCTGCCGCCCCCGCTATCGCTGACCCCTGCATTTTATTATTAACCCCTAATCTGCTGCTCCGTACACCACCGCAACCTACAATATAGCTATGTACCCCTAATCTGCTGCCCCTAACATCGCCGACCCCTATATTATATTTATTAACCCCTAATCTGCCCCCCCCAATGTCGCTGCTACCTAACTACACTTATTAAACCCTAATCTGCCGACCGGACCTCGCCGCCACTATAATAAATGTATTAACCCCTAAACCGCCTCACTCCCGCCTCAAAAATCCTATAATAAATTGTATTAACCCCTAATCTGCCCTCCCTAACATCGCCGCCACCTAACTTCAAGTATTAACCCCTAATCTGCTGACCGGACCTCGCCGCTACTCTAATAAATGTATTAACCCCTAAAGCTAAATCTAACCCTAACACTAACACCCCCCTAAATTAAATTTAATTTAAATCTAACAAAATAAAATAAATCTTATTAAATAAATTAATCCTATTTAAAGCTAAATACTTACCTGTAAAATAAACCCTAATATAGCTACAATATAATGAATAATTATATTGTAGCTATTTTAGGATTTATATTTATTTTAAAGGCAACTTTGTATTTATTTTAACTAGGTACAATAGCCATTAAATAGTTAATAACTATTTAATAGCTACCTAGTTAAAATAAGTACAAAATGACATGTAAAATAAATCCTAACATAAGTTACAATTAAACCTAACTATCAATAAATTAATTAAATCAATTACCTACAATTACCTACAATTAAATAAACTAAACTAAATTACAAAAAAAACAAAACACTAAATTACAAAAAATAAAAAAAAGATTACAAGAATTTTAAACTAATTACACCTACTCTAAGCCCCCTAAAAAAATAACAAAGCCCCCCAAAATAAAAAATGCCCTACCCTATTCTAAAATAAAAAGTTAACAGCTCTATTACCTTACCAGCCCTTAAAAGGGCCTTTTGCGGGGCATGCCCCAAAGAAAACAGCTCTTTTGCTTTTAAAAAAAACCATACAATACCCCCCCAACATTACAACCCACCACCCACATACCCCTAATCTAACCCAAACACCCCTTAAAAAACCTAACACTAAGCCCCTGAAGATCTCCCTACCTTATCTTCACCACGCCGGGTATCAACGATCCGTCCAGAAGAGGGTCCGAAGTCTTCATCCTATCCGGCAAGAAGAGGTCCAGAAGAGGGTCCGAAGTCTTCACCCTATCCGGCAAGAAGAGGACATCCGGACCGGTAGACATGTTCATCCAGGCGGCGTCTTCTATCTTCATCCATCCGGCGCGGAGCGGGACCATCTTGAAGCAGCTGACGCGGATCCATCCTCTTCTTCCGGCGACTTCCGATGAATGAAGGTTCCTTTAAGTGATGTCATCCAAGATGGCGTCCCTTGAATTCCGATTGGCTGATAGGATTCTATCAGCCAATCGGAATTAAGGTAGGAAAAATCTGATTGGCTGATTGAATCCGACTGTTCCGATCAGCCAATAGAATGCAAGTTCAATCTGATTGGCTGATCCAATCAGCCAATTGGATTGAACTTGAATCTGATTGGCTGATTCAATCAGCCAATCAGATTTTTCCTACCTTAATTCCGATTGGCTGATAGAATCCTATCAGCCAAACGGAATTTGAGGGACGCCATCTTGGATCACTTAAAGGAACCTTCATTCGTCGGGAGTCGCCGGAAGAAGAGGATGGATCCGCGTCGGCTGCTTCAAGATGGTCCCGCTCCGCGCCGGATGGATGAAGATAGAAGACGCCGCCTGGATGAACATGTCTACCGGTCCGGATGTCCTCTTCTTGCCGGATAGGATGAAGAATTCTGACCCCCTTCTGGACCTCTTCTTGCCGGATAGGATGAACACTTCGGACCCTCTTCTGGACGGATCGGTGATACCCGGCGTGGTGAAGATAAGGTAGGGAGATCTTCAGGGGCTTAGTGTTAGGTTTTTTAAGGGGTGTTTGGGTTAGATTAGGGGTATGTGGGTGGTGGGTTGTAATGTTGGGGGGGGGGGTATTGTATGTTTTTTTAAATGCAAAAGAGCTGTTTTCTTTGGGGCATGCCCCGCAAAAGGCCCTTTTAAGGGCTGGTAAGGTAATAGAGCTGTTAACTTTTTATTTTAGTATAGGGTAGGGCATTTTTTATTTTGGGGGGCTTTGTTATTTTTTTAGGGGGCTTAGAGTAGGAGTAATTAGTTTAAAATTCTTGTAATCTTTTTTTATTTTTTTTAATTTAGTGTTAGTTTTTTTTGTAATTTAGTTTAGTTTATTTAATTGTAATTAATTTAATTTAATTTAGGTAATTTATTTAATTATAGTGTAGTGTTAGGTTTAATTGTAACTTAGGTTAGGATTTATTTTACAGGTAATTTTGTACTTATTTTAACTAGGTAGCTATTAAATAGTTATTAACTATTTAATAGCTATTATACCGAGTTAAAATAAATACAAAGTTGCCTGTAAAATAAATATAAATGCTAAAATCGCTACAATATAATGATTCGTTATATTGTAGCTATATTAGGGTTTATTTTACAGGTAAGTATTTAGCATTTATTAAATTATATTTAACTTAGGGGGGTGTTAGTGTTAGGGTTAGACTTATCTTTAGGGGTTAATACATTTATTAGAGTAGTGGCGAGGTCCGGTCGGCAGATTAGGGGTTAATAAGTGTAGTTAGGTAGCGGCGACGTTGGGGGGGGGGAGCAGATTAGGGGTTAATAAATATTATGTAGGTGTCGGCGATGTTAGGGGCAGCAGATTAGGGGTACATAGGGATAATGTAGGTTGCTGCGGTGTGCGGTCGGCAGATTAGGGGTTAAAATTTTTATTAGAGTGGCGGCGATGTAGGGGGACCTCGGTTTAGGGGTACATAGGTAGTTTATGGGTGTTAGTGTACTTTAGAGCACAGTAGTTAAGAGCTTTATGAACCGGCGTTAGCCCATAAAGCTCTTAACTCCTGACTTTTTTCTGCGGCTGGAGTCTTGTCATTAGAGTTCTAACCCTCACTTCAGCCAAGACTCTAAATACCAGCATTAGAAAGATCCCATTGAAAAGATATGATACACAATTGGCGTAAGGGGATCTGCGGTATGGAAAAGTCGCGGCTGGAAAGTGAGCGTTAGACCCTTTCCTGACTGACTCTAAATACCAGCGGGCAGCCAAAACCAGGTTTAGGACCCCTTAATGCTGGTTTGGACGGCTAACGCAGAACTCTAAATCTAGGTGTTAGTGTTTTTATTTTTCGTAATTTAATGTTTATTATTTTTTGTCATTTTAGATTTTTAAAATTTTTTCAATGTGTTAGGGTTTTTAAATTTGTAATTTAGATTTTTTAATTGTTAGTTTTTTTATTTCATTAAAATAGTAATGTTAGGTTAATTTATAGTTTAAACTTATTTTTTTTTATTTCTTAGGTAAGTTTCTATTAATTCTAAGGCCTAGATTTAGAGTTTTTTCGGTAACGACCCGCGTAGCTAACGCTGGCTTTTTTCTGGCCGCACCTTTTAAATACCTCTGGTATTGAGAGTTCACAGAATGGCTGCATTAGGCTCCAAAAAGGGAGCGTACAGGCATATTTAACGCCACTGCAACTCTCGATACCAGAGTTGCTTACGGACGCGGCCAGCTTGAAAAACGTGCTCGTGCATGATTCCCCCATAGAAAACAATGGGGCTGTTTGAGCTGAAAAAAAACTAACACCTGCAAAAAAGCCGTGTTCAGCTAATAACGCAGCCCCATTGTTTCCTATGGGGAAACACTTCCTACGTCTGCACCTAACACTCTAACATGTACCCCGAGTCTAAACACCCCTAACCTTACACTTATTAACCCCTATTCTGCCGCCCCCGCTATCGCTGACCCCTGCATATTATTATTAACCCCTAATCTGCCGCTCCGTAAACCGCCGCTACTTACATTATCCCTATGTACCCCTAATCTGCTGCCCCTAACACCGCCGACCCCTATATTATATTTATTAACCCCTAATCTGCTCCCCACAACGTCGCCTCCACCTGCCTACACTTATTAACCCCTAATCTGCCGAGCGGACCGCACCGCTATTATAATAAAGTTATTAACCCCTAATCCGCCACACTAACCCTATAATAAATAGTATTAACCCCTAATCTGCCCTCCCTAACATCGCCGACACCTAACTTCAAACATTAACCCCTAATCTGCCGAATGGAGCTCACCACTATTCTAATCAATGCATTAACCCCTAAAGCTAAGTCTAACCCTAACACTAACACCCCCCTAAATTAAATATAATTTAAATCTAACAAAATTAATTAACTCTTATTAAATAAATTATTCCTATTTAAAGCTAAATACTTACCTGTAAAATAAATCCTAATATAGCTACAATATAAATTATATTTATATTATAGCTATTTTAGGATTTATATTTATTTTACAGGTAACTTTGTATTTATTTTAACCAGGTACAATAGCTATTAAATAGTTAAGAACTATTTAATAGCTTAAATAGTTAAAATAATTACAAAATTACCTGTAAAATAAATCCTAACCTAAGTTACAATAAAACCTAACACTACACTATCAATAAATTAATTAAATAAAATACCTACAATTACCTACAATTAAACCTAACACTACACTATCAATACATTAATTAAATACAATATCTACAAATAAATACAATGAAATAAACTAACTAAAGTACAAAAAATAAAAAAGAACTAAGTTACAAAAAATAAAAAAATATTTACAAACATCAGAAAAATATTACAACAATTTTAAACTAATTACACCTACTCTAAGCCCCCTAATAAAATAACAAAGACCCCCAAAATAAAAAAAATGCCCTACCCCATTCTAAATTACTAAAGTTCAAAGCTCTTTTACCTTACCAGCCCTGAACAGGGCCCTTTGCGGGGCATGCCCCAAAGAATTCAGCTCTTTTGCCTGTAAAAAAAACACATACAATACCCCCCCCAAACATTACAACCCACCACCCACATACCCCTAATCTAACCCAAACCCCCCTTAAATAAACCTAACACTAAGCCCCTGAAGATCTTCCTACCTTATCTTCACCATACCAGGTTCACTGATCGATCCAGAAGAGCTCAATCCGATCCGAACAGCCAATTAGATTGAGCTCGCATTCTATTGGCTGTTCCGATCAGCCAATAGAATGCGAGCTCAATCTGATTGGCTGATCGGATCAGCCAATCGGATTGAACTTGATTCTGATTGGCTGATTCCATCAGCCAATCAGAATATTCCTACCTTAATTCCGATTGGCTGATAGAATCCTATCAGCCAATCGGAATTCTAGGGACGCCATCTTGGATGACGTCCCTTAAAGGAGCCTTCATTCGTCGGTAGTCCGTCGGGCCAGCAGGATGTTCCGCGTCGGAGGTCTGCAAGATGGATCCGGAAGAAAGAAGATTGAAGATGCCGTTGATAGAAGACTTCAGCCGGATCATGGACCTCTTCAGCTCCCGCTTGGATGAAGACTTCAGCCGGATCATGGACATCTTCAGCCCCCCGCTTGGGCTTGGATCAAGACATCGGAGGAGCTCTTCTGGATCGATCGGTGAACCTGGTATGGTGAAGATAAGGTAGGAAGATCTTCAGGGGCTTAGTGTTAGGTTTATTTAAGGGGGGTTTGGGTTAGATTAGGGGTATGTGGGTGGTGGGTTGTAATGTTGGGGGGGGTATTGTATGTGTTTTTTTACAGGCAAAAGAGCTGAATTCTTTGGGGCACGCCCCGCAAAGGGCGCTGTTCAGGGATGATAAGGTAAAAGAGCTTTGAACTTTAGTAATTTAGAATAGGGTAGGGCATTTTTTTATTTTCGGGGTCTTTGTTATTTTATTAGGGGGCTTAGAGTAGGTGTAATTAGTTTAAAATTGTTGTAATATTTTTCTGATGTTTGTAAATATTTTTTTATTTTTTGTAACTTAGTTCTTTTTTATTTTTTGTACTTTAGTTAGTTTATTTCATTGTAGTTATTTGTAGATATTGTATTTAATTAATTTATTGATATTGTAGTGTTAGGTTTAATTGTAGATAATTGTAGGTAGTTTATTTAATTTATTTATTGATAGTGTAGTGTTAGGTTTAATTGTAACTTAGGTTAGGATTTATTTTACAGGTAATTTTGTAATTATTTTAACTATTTTAGCTTTTAAATAGTTCTTAACTATTTAATAGCTATTGTACCTGGTTAAAATAAATACAAAGTTACCTGTAAAATAAATATAAATCCTAAAATAGCTATAATATAAATATAATTTATATTGTAGCTCTATTAGGATTTATTTTACAGGTAAGTATTTAGCTTTAAATAGGAATAATTTATTTAATAAGAGTTAATTAATTTCGTTAGATTTAAATTATATTTAATTTAGGGGGGTGTTAGTGTTAGGGTTAGACTTAGCTTTAGAGGTTAATACATTTATTAGAATAGCGGTGAGCTCCAGTCGGCAGATTAGCGGTTAATAATTGAAGTTAGGTGTCGGCGATGTTAGGGAGGGCAGATTAGGGGTTAATACTATTTATTATAGGGTTAGTGAGGCGGATTAGGGGTTAATAACTTTATTATAATAGCGGTGCGGTCCGCTCGGCAGATTAGGGGTTAATAAGTGTAGGCAGGTGGAGGCGACGTTGTGGGGGGCAGATTAGGGGTTAATAAATATAATATAGGGGTCGGCGGTGTTAGGGGCAGCAGATTAGGGGTACATAAGGATAACGTAAGTAGCGGCACTTTGCGGTCGGCATATTAGGGGTTAATTATTGTAGGTAGCTGGCGGCGACGTTGTGGGGGGCAGGTTAGGGCTTAATAAATATAATACAGGGGTCGGCGGTGTTAGGGGCAGCAGATTAGGGGTACATAAGGATAACGTAGGTGGCGGTCGGCAGATTAGGGGTTAAAAAAATGTAATCGAGTGGCGGCGATGTGGGGGGACCTCGGTTTAGGGGTACATAGGTAGTTTATGGGTGTTAGTGTACTTTAGAGCACAGTAGTTAAGAGCTTTATAAACCGGCGTTAGCCCAGAAAGCTCTTAACTACTGACTTTTTTCTGCGGCTTGAGTTTTGTCGTTAGATTTCTAACGCTCACTTCAGCCACGACTCTAAATACCGGAGTTAGAAAGATCCCATTGAAAAGATAGGATACGCAAATGACGTAAGGGGATCTGCGGTATGGAAAAGTCGCGGCTGGAAAGTGAGCGTTAGACCCTTTCCTGACTGACTCCAAATACCGGCGGTAGCCTAAAACCAGCGTTAGGAGCCTCTAACGCTGGTTTTGACGGCTACCGCCAAACTCTAAATCTAGGCCTAACATAGTTATATTGTAATTATAATTTAAAATTAGGGGTGTTAGGTTTAGGGGTTAATAGTTTAATTTAGTATTTTGCAATGTGGGGGGGCGGCGGTTTAGGGTATAATAGGTTTATTTAGGTGTCTGCGATGTCGGGGAGCAGGGGATTAGTGGTTAATAACTTTAGTGGTGGTGATGTCGGGGAGGTGAGGATTAGGGGTTAATAGCTTTTATTTAGTGTCAGCGATGTCGGGGGCAGCAGATTAGGGGTTAATAACTTTATTTAGTGTCAGCGATCTCAGGGGAGGCGTATTAGGGGTGTTTAGACTAGGGGTTTATGTTAGGGTGTTAGGTTTAAATGTAACTTTCTTTTCCCCATAGACATCAATGGGGTTGCATTACGGCGATCTGCATCCCGTACTTCACTTTTTTCTAACACTTTCTCCCCATTGATGTCTATGAGGGAAAGCGTGCACAAGCACGTCAAATCAGTCCTTCACTTTTGTGTGGTATGGAGTTTAACGCACCATAACGCACAGCGCAAGGAGGCTTTTTAGTAACTCGTAATGGCAGCGATATGGAGAGTTAAATAAAGCAATTTTTTTGGTGTCCTTTTCGCACACTGTTTGGGCAAAACAGTCAGTTAAGAGGGAAATAAAAACTTGCATTCAAATGCTTTAGGCAGTCACCATCAATAATGAATTATCTGTTAGACATGTACTAGTTCTATGTATTATACAAACATTTCTAAGGAAGACATGGCACAGGTTGAGGGGGAACAGTACCTGAATAATATGTAACCCCAAGATAAATTGAATCAATCTGTTTGCTGCAACAATCTGTGGAAGTCAAAAGCTGTCAGCTCTCTCAGCACTGTTTTACAGCTTTACAAGTGAATATCTAAGCACAATTCAGCCCTCTCATGTCACAGCTTCAATTCAAAATACTATCTATGTTTTTGCATTTATACCAATCGTATTATGCTGAATAACCTGATTTATTATTATGCATCAATGGTAAAACTATTTCAGTGCAGTTCCAATATACTGCTCTCAAGTAGTGATGTCGCGAACCTAAAAATTTAGGTTCGCGAACAGCGAACTTCCCCAAAAGTTTGCAAACCGGCGAACCCCCATTGACTTCAATGGGCAGGCGAATTTTTAAACCCACAGGGACTCTTTCTGGCCACAATAGTGATGGAAAGTTGTTTCAAGGGGACTAACAGCTGGACTGTGGCATGCCGGAGGGGGATCCATGGCAAAACTCCCATAGAAAATTACATAGTTGATGCAGAGTCTGGATTTAAGCCATAAAGGGCATAAATCACCTAACATTCCTAAATTGTTTGGAATAGCGTGCTTTAAAACATCAGATATGATGTTGTATCGATCAGGTAGTGTCACCCCAGTGTCACTGGGGTGACACTGTGCCCTGGCAGGCAGGCCCTGAAACGCACAGGTGTGAAAGAAACTGACTGCTATTATTTAACACAGTCAAAAAAGTGTTGTTTTTTTTAAAATCTACACTACTGTTACACCAGATATGAGTTGCACTGGGGTGACACTGTGCCCTGGCAGGCAGGCACTGAAACGCACACGTATGAAGGAAAATGACTGCTATTATTTAACACAGTCAAAAAAGTGTTTTTTTTTTTTTTTAAATCTACACTACTGTTACACCAGATATGAGTTGCACTGGGGTGACACTGTGCCCTGGCAGGCAGGCCCTGAAATGCACACGTGTGAAGGAAAATGACTGCTATTATTTAACACAGTCAAAAAAGTTTTTTTTTTTTAATCTACACTACTGTTACACCAGATATGAGTTGCACTGGGGTGACACTGTGCCCTGGCAGGCAGGCTCTGAAACGCATACGTGTGAAGGAAACTGACTGCTATTATTTAACACAGTCAAAAAAGTGTTGTTTTTTTAAAAATCTACACTACTGTTACACCAGATATGAGTGGTGGCACTGGGCAAGTGGGCACAGTATACGCCGTGAGCCTGACACACACACTGGCAGGCAGGCAACTGCAATTAGATTACACAGGAAAAAAAAAAAGCAGACTGATGTTCTAGCCCTAAAAAGAGATTTTTGGGGTGCTTTCCTTACAGCAGAGATCAGATGAGTCCTTCAGGACTGTAGTGGACACTGAATACACTAGCCTAGCTATCAATTTCCCTATTAAATCAGCAGCAGCTACACAGTCCCTCCTCTCACTAAGAATGCAGCTTCCAAATGATTCTAAAATGGATGCTGTCCAGGAGGTAGAAGGGTCTGGGAGGGAGTGTCTGCTGCTGATTGGCTGGAATGTGTCTTCTGACTGTGAGGTACAGGGTCAAAGTATTACTCAATGATGACGAATAGGGGGCGGATCGAACATCACAAATGTTCGCCTGCCGCGGCGAACGCGAGCATGCTATGTTCGCCGGGAACTATTCGCCGGCAAACTATTCGCGACATCCCTACTCTCAAGTTACTATCTGCTACAAATACAATATTGACAGTTTCTGAAACGTAGTTTTTATACTCACAAATATAGGAAGCTTAATATTAAAGCAATTTACTAAACTGATGCTAAATTCAGTTTAAGTGTTGTAATTATGGTGCTTCCACCTGCATTTACAGTTGGTGAACTTGTCAACTTGGAGGTGGTTCCATACGATGAGTTTCCTCCACTCTAAGAAAACAAATGTAAAATATATATTAAATTGATATTCTCAGTCATATGGATGTTAGCATTTCAATAAAAGTACAGATCACATGAACAGACATATCGATTACCAGAATCAATCACCAATCTTTTAACGCACAAATTCCTGCTCCATACACGATGCAGTAATTAAACTCCTTAGAAACCCCCAGAGTCATAAACTGGTCTATACTTATATAGTAATGTGTGGCGCAGAAGTAATTACTGTAATTGCAGCAATCATTATGGTGCTTCCACCTGCATTTACAGCTGGTGAACTTGGCATTATAAAAGGGTGTTGCAAACAACACAGAATAGTTCAGTTACATACTTTTTGTATTGAGAGATAGTTCTGAACAATGGAGATAGTGATTATGATTCATTTTGCAATCCTGCATCGACGCCGAGCAAGGCAGTTGATGATTCAAACTTTGGAGCATCAACAAAGATGCCTAAGAGTCTCGAGGGTTTTCTTACCTAGAATTGGCCTCTATGCCCTCAGTGATAGAGAGGTGATCCGTCGATTCTGGATCAATAGGATTTCTATTAAGAGAATCTATTTGGAAATCAAAGACTCTCTGGAAACACTCAATGAGGACTTGGGCAATCCCTGGGATGGTGAAGTTACTATCGGTCCTATATTTCTTGACAACTGGATCCTTCCAAGCTGTGACAAGTCTAGCTATTTGTATGAGGCAGGCAACCTTCTACCGTCATCTGTAGGTGGTTCTTAATGCCTTGCACCAACGGCTAGTACGTCATGTCCATTTCCCCAAAACGCTGGAGGAGTGTCTTAATGTAAAGCTCCAGTTCTACAAACTTGCTGGGATGCCAAAAATATTTTGGGCGATAGATTGCACACAAAAATTGGTGCAGCCTCCCAAGGGAAGATAGGAGTCATACAGGGACAGGAAGCAGAACCACTCACTTAATATCCAGGTCATCTGTGATGCCAGGTTGAGAATCATGAGCGTCCGCTCTGGATTCCCTGGTTCAAGCCACGACTCCTTCATCCTCAGGAATTCGGCCATGTACCATCAAATCAAGGAGGATTAAATGCCAGAGGGGATTCTACTAGGTAAATATCTCTTATAAATATTCATATATGTATATTATAGGATCAATTCATTCAGATTGCTACTATCAATTGTCAATTTCTTTAACGAAGAAGTTTCTGGATATTCATGTCTTCCGTGGCTTTTCACACCTGTCAATAACACGATTACGGAAGAACAAGTGTGATATAATGCAACAAGATGTGTGAAAGAGTGCACATTTGGTGTATTCAAGAGCCATTTCCGAGGTTTGGACAGCTCTGATGGAGTCCTTCAATATGACCCCCAAAAAGTCTACACAACATTGCCATTACCAGGCCTAATATAAATCTTGAGAACTTGGATGTCCCTGAGTATGACAATTATTTTGCACTGTTAGAGCAAAATTATGCAAGGGTAGTTGGAAAATATTGGTGCAATTATTGACTGTTGTACATAACGGTATCTTTATTTTTGTAATGTTATTTTACTGTATTGCTTTTGACTAAAAGAGGTTTATTTTGGCTATCTTGCCAAATTATTGACTTTCAAAGTTTGTCAAAACATATCTTGAAAAAACTTTATTAAAATAAAGCTTCTTTATTGCACACTTGACTCTGTTTTTAATTCTTAACTGTTTCTTGGAAAGTCAATATATTTGTGCAGACATAAATCATCATCATAGTTTGAAGTGCTAAATATATTGGTAACATTGTTTCAATCTCTCATGTTTGGGAATGTTAAAGGGACAGTATAGTCAAAATTAAACTTTCATTAATCAGATAGGGCATGTAATTTTAAGCAGCATTCCTATTTAGCTTTTTCTTCAAATGTGCTTTGTTATTTGAAAGATAAACCTAGGAAGTCCCATATGATAATATTTAAGTACTTAAAGGGTGCCTCTTATCACATGCTGTTTTATTTGCTTTTCACAATAGGTAGTGCTAGTTCATGTGAGCATTATAAATAACATTGTGATCACGCACGTTGCTTGTGGCAGACACTGCACTAATTGGCTAATATGCAAGTCAATAGATAATAAATGAAATGTCATGTGATCAGAGGGCTGTCAGGAGATGCTTAGATACAAGGTAATCAGAGGTAAAAAGTATATTAAAGGGACATGAAACACAAAGATTTGCTTTCATGATTTAGGTAGAACATAAAATATAAAATTGTTTTCGAGTTTACTTCTACTATCAAATTTGCTTCATTTTTTTTGTATCATTTGTTGAAGGAACAGCAATTCACTACTGCTTTATAACTGAACAATAACAATCGGCATATATATGCAACCAAAAATCATCAGCTAGAACCTAGATTCATTGCTGCTCCTGATCTTACCTACATAAGTTTTCAGCATCAAAAGATAACCAGAGAAGGAAGCTAATTAAATAATATAAGTAAATTCCAAAGTTAGTATAAATCTCATGCTATTTCTGAATCATGAAATAAACTATTTGGGATTCATGTTGCTTTAATAGAAGTGTGTTGGTTATGCAAAACTGGTGAATGTGTAATAAAGGGATTATCTATTATTTTCAACAATAAAACCTCTGTTGTAGATTGACCCTTTATTAACAGATCAAAATATATCTTGCCCATACACTGGATTTGAACAACAAGCATTTTCAAACAATGGATTATGTAAAGAAAGCAAACAAATTAATAAATCAACAAAAATCATTGAATTCATGATATTCTTAGATTAAGAAAACAAAATGTAAGCATTCCTTGCATGCATAAGACAAAATATATAAATAAATATATATTATATATACATATATATATACAGTATTTACAAAAAAAAAAAAAGGTCTATTCTTTCAACCTCTTAGACGCAGTGGGAGATTTCGGAGGTCCCCTGAATCAATAGGAATAGACTGGTGTTGAAGTTCCTATTGTCCGCGTCTGCCCTCTCCCTATGCTCCAACTCCCTCTGATCAATAGCTACCCTGGCCCTGTCTACAGCTAATCTCTCCCTATCTAATTCTATCCTCTCCCTATCTAGTAATAATCTTTCCCTATTTAAAACTAATCTGTCCCTATCTAATTCAATGCCCCTCTCTTTTATCTGCCCCTGTTGCTGGACATATACTCTTAATGCCCCAAGCAACTCCTGGTGATCAGACCTGTACTGTCTCCTCAGATATACCAGCTTGTGCATTGCTGGATGAATCTGATGTTCAGGGGCAGGAGCAGCAGAACCAGGAGCAACAGGAGCAGGAGTAGCAGGGCCAAGAGCAGCTGGAGCTGAAGTCTCCTGTGAGCTTTCCTACTCATCAGATTCCTGATACAGGAAGTCTCCCACAAACTCCTCCGATCCCTTATAGAGACATTCACATATCTTTCTCATAGTAATGGTATAACAATCCTTGCTAGATAGAATAGCAGGTTCCTAGGGAGAAAGGAGAAATGCTATATTAAGCTGCTGAACCCAACTGTGGCACTCATGTATTCTTAGCAACGATTTGTAATTGAATATATAAGTGTAGGAAGGTTTATGCTTCATACGTAGGATGTGGCAGCAGTTAGTGTTGGAACACACATATCAGAAGTATAAACCTTGCAAAATATTGTAGGTGCTGTGTAATAGTAAAAATCCTCTATGGCTAGGATAACGCAGCATATGTAGCAGAGGTTACAATTTGAGCACCAGATTAACAGTAACAAAATAGGGGGGATAAATGGTACCAAATATCATGAGATAGGTAAGATTATAAGACTTACTGTGAGTCTTGGTTAGAACAGGCTGAAGCAGGAATAACTTGGAGCGGTCTGGATACAAAGTCTCGATCTCGAAAACAGCTGGTAGCCAGAGCGGTTCCTTCTCCGGCATGTGACGTCACCGTGGAGGAATATCGTAGATCCGGAAGCTGGATAGCTGTAACTGGAATGGTAGCACGAAGAAATCCCAAAGAAAACTAGTTGCAACAGAATTACTACAACAGGCTCGAAAGGCTGGATAATTTCAAAGGAGCAGTCCAGAATAAGACTGAGGCCTCGATGATTGAAAGCTGGTTTTTAAAATGATATGATGTAAAGATGTTCGCACCGGAGTGCGAATATAATATCGGAATGAATGAAAGTGTTCGAAATTGATTGCGTGTATGTATTCGAAATGGGCGTTTTTTCGTCATTCGACATACGCTGCGAATGGTTTTTTTGGTTTGCGTAATGTTAAATACCCACTTCGTATGTGTAATTCTGTATTCGTAATTTTGTTAAAAAGGGTCTATTGATCAATTGTATTATCAACTTTGAACTTAGAAATTCAGATTTGTATATTATAAATATTAAATGTCCAAAACTCATGTATTATTTCAGACTTCTGTTTATTTTTAAATAAAAAGAAAATTAATACAATTGCATTCATAAGTAAAGCAATGCAATGCAATGTAATTATACAGTTTTAAATCAAAAATAATTATTAATCATGTGTTCCCTCACACTGGTGTTTACAGCAGGGTCCTGTGAAGAAAATTCATTTTGAATTATTCCATGTTCATCATCATAATCCACATCAATATCTAGATTATTTTCAATGGCTAAATTATGAAGCATACAACACAAAGTTATTATGTCTGCAGCCTTTGTCGGTTGATATTTTAATGCTCCTCCAGTTTTATCAATACAACGGAACCTACTCTTAAGAAGTCCAAATGTACGTTCAATAGCTGATCTTGCTTTTGAGTGTGCGTCATTGAACTTCATTTCTTTTCTGTTTGCTGGTTTGGAGACAGGTGTGATTAACCATTTGTAACATGGGTATCCTGCATCTCCTGTTGGATGTATGATTTATGGTTAGTATTACAAATAATTAATTTTATGTATTAGGCAATTAAACATCTTAGTACATAACTTACCAAGTATCAAACCATTTCCACGAATTCCTGCATTCATATCTTCATAAAGTAATGATTGCTTTAGAATATACGAGTCATGTGCACTCCCTGGAAAAGCTGACAATAGAGAAATAATTTTGTATTTGTGGTCACATACAACTTGAGTGTTTAGAGAGTGCCACCCCTTTCTGTTAAAATATGTTTCTGGATGATCAATTGGTGCACAAATTTGTATGTGTGTGCAGTCAATACATCCTACAGTATTTGGTATTCCATAATGTTCATAGAAATATTCCTTAATTATATTTTTTTCATTTTCAGTCATTGGAAATTTTATAAATCTGTCAATATTTTTCTTGAAAACATTAATTACCTGGTTAAGAAACCTGGAAAAAGCACTTTGTGACACACCTGTAATAGAACTGGTGGTATGTTGGAAAGAACCCGTTCCCAAAAAATGAAGTGTGGTCAATAATTTAACAATTCCTGGTATTGCTCTATTTCTCCTTGTTCTAGGATCCAAATCATCTTTAAATAATTCATAAAGGGTAATTATAACTGATTTGTTAAATCGAAATCTTTGAAATACAATATCATCAGGCATGTCACTTAAAAATTGTCTTTCTCTGTATGTTCTGGGCCTGTATACCCTGTGTGTCCTCATGGTTGTTGTTTCTGAAATTAATCCTTGAGATTGTTCAACATCATTTTCATTCAAGATTTCTATTTGTATGATGTGTTATCAACCTCCTTCTTCTCCTTTGAAATCTTCTATGTTGAAATAATGTATAATATATATATTCTGCCATCTGTAATAATAAATATTAAATAGAATTGTAAATTAAATATTTTATTAAATTTAAAATCATATATTTCGAAATAATTTTCGTAAACTTACCTTCGTAAATATAATTTCGCGCACTTTTTTGAAAATTACGTCAAAATATTTATAGTCTCCCTAATTGCTTATTACGACGCTCTTTGATCACGTAATTTTTGATCATTGCACATTTTGTAATAAAGTTTTGCAGTGAAAACATACGCAATCATCCTTCGCTATTTCAATATAAACTTCGTAAATGTGTTTGTGAATATTCGTAACTGCAATCGTTACGTAATTTGACATTATAAAAGTTCACTTTTTATGGCGCGAAATTCTCTATGCTACTTTCAGGAGTAAACTTAAAATTCGATTTTCATTTCCAATAGAAAAATAAGTGTATTTAAATTACGAAAATATTAACAATGGTAAGTACATATAATCCACCATATTATATATATTTATTGTATATGTTATTTTACATTTACTTTTATTTATTTAAAGAAATATGACATTTAATGGTAATGTTATTTTAATAAAAAGACATTTAAAATGTATTCATAGGTTCTACCAACTGGAGTATCATCACAAAATAGTGAGTCTGGTAGAAACCCTGCATTCACAGAAGATGAAAATCTGGTATTAGCACAGCAAATGCAAATGTATTATGATAAACTGTTTGGATCCATGGCTGCAAAAACTTCTAATTTTGAAAAGAATTCAATATGGGAAAAAATTTCAAAATCTGTATCAGCTGTAGGTGTTAGGCCCAGATCAGTGACCAAATGCAAAAAAAGATACTCTGATTTAAAAATTAAAGTTAAAGCAAAAATGGGAAAAGAAAAAACTGAAAGAATGAAAACAGGTGGTGGAACATATTTACCAATCACATACTCTGATTCTGAAAAAATAATTAGAGAATTAATCCCAGCTGCAATGGTTTCTGGAGTTCCTGGACTTACTAATATTGGTGTAAGAACAGGTAATTTTTATTTTGTTTCTGGATAATGTAATTTTAAATATGTATGTGAAATAATAAATATAAAATAAACCAAAAAAATTTTTCTTTTTTAGTGGCAGAAGAACAAAATGAAAGCTCACAAGAAAATCTTGAGACACCATCATTGGATCTTAATGAATCTAATATTAATGAAAATGAAATGTTGGATAATTTAGAATGTAATATAACTAATAAAGAAATAAGTATTGAAAGTGAACTACCACCCAACAATATATCATCTCAAAATGAAATACCAATAAATGTAGTGTTGGATTTATCACAAGCCACATTTTCAAATAGTAACATAGAACAGGAGGAGGAAAACAACAATAGCAATGAAGCTGAACATACAATAATTTTTTTACAAAATGAAAATAATTCATTACCATCAGAAAATGAGAACAATCCTGAGGACAATGAATTTTGTAAGGATGTTGGTGAATTTAGTTATAAATTAATACAACATAATGATTTATTACGCGACAGACTTGAGATTATGAATAACACAATGCTTGAATTTAAGGAAGAAATAGTTAAACAAAATCATGCTATTAAAAATTTAAATGATTCTGTTGAAAAAAGTAATACACATTTGGAACACATTAGTGAGTCCTTAAAATCAATAGCTCAGTCAATGATTTTATTATGTCAAAAAAATGATTGTACTAATACTCCTTTAAATTTAAATGTTAGGTCTTCAGAAAATCCTGAAAATTTAAATTCATTTGTAACCGAATCAACCAATTTAGGTAATTCAGATATTGATGGAATACATTCTGATGTTATAATTTCTGATGGAAAAAGAAAAGGACATCAGAATTCTGATGGTAATCTTCAAGCTAGTAAAAAACCAATAAGAAAATATAGAAAAAGAAAATAAATTTAATATGTGTATATTATTATTCTTTGAGTTAAACATAGTAATTTAAAATAAATGAAGATAAAAAACTTGTAAAATATTAGTAACGTTTATTTTTGAAAAATATTAAAGGGACAGTGCACACAAATATGCAGACACATGTGTATTATAAACTAATATAAGTAAGAACATGATTTGATAATGATATATACATCCATGTTCAATAATTATATATTCATACTTGTGAACACCCCACACTGAAATCATAAATCAAATGTACACGTCCCTTTAATACATGTGTGAAAATATGTAATGTGTTGTATGGTGTATAAATCTAACAAATAAAAAGACCAATTGTAAACATTCTTTTTATTAACTTTCTAAATAACAAACCAAAAAACAAACATAAGATATTAATGTGGATGATAAAATGGTCCACCACGTGTTTTAACCCCAGAATAAAATGCCCTTCCCTCCCACCTTCTTTCTCTGAACATTAGAGCACGCTGTTCTTTTTGATTTTCAATCACTCTGGTTAAAAGTCTTCTTACTTTTTGATTGTGAAGTCTTTTTTTTTTTTAAATTGTGAAGCATAGAGTCTTTTAAAATGGTGAGATTGTTGTTTATATTCTCTATCAAAAGACACATTTTATCCCATTTATTCTCTTCCATTTTTCCTGTTAGACATAAAACAAATATCATATTAAACTACATTAAAATTGAATTGCACTAAGCATATATTTAAAATATTGTTATGATAAAGAAAAAAATAAAAAAGGAATTGATAGTTCATGTGTTAAAAATAAAAACTGTGACAAATTTATTTTTACATTTAATTTAAAAATGCACACACATATAAGTGACATTCTTTATTAACATACAAATTAACATGGTAAGGTGTAAATGAATACATACCTTGTTCATGTGGTTGAGAATCTTCTCCATTGGCAGCATCAACCACATTTGTACTAATTGCATTTTCATCATCTTATAAAAAAAATAAATGAAATTATTTAGAAACATATTTATATATTAATTTCTATATTACAAGTATTGAAAATAAAATATTGTGCATCCATTAATGTATAACAAATCCCTTTTATGGAGGCATAATTAATAACCATCCATTACAAGTGCTTTTCACATTATTTACAAATCTGAAGCAGGTTTTTGGGGTTAAACTTAGCAGATGTAAGGAGATATCCTAACATGTTATAGATCAGGGGATTTACATATTGGTCTATAGGGAACTTTGTCATATAAAAAAATGAATATATATTAAAAAATATAACGCTTAAAGGGACACTGAACACACTCATAGAACATGCAATTTTAAGAAAATATCTAATTTACTCCGATTATCAAATTTTCATAATATTCTTGCTATCTTGATTTGAAAAAGAAGGCATGTAAGCTAAGGAGCCAGCAATTATTTTGGTCAGCAGTTGTTTATTTGTGTGTGAACTTATCCAACAATCAAGAAGAACAACCCAGGTTGATTGCCAAAAACCTACATTATAGCTTTTCGAATAAAGATAGCAAGAGAATGTATAACATTTGATAATAGGAGTAAACTAGAAAGTTGATTTTAATTGCATGCTGTATCTTATTCACAAATTAAAGAATGTGGGTTCATTGTCCCTTTAAATTGATGTTTAAATTTACATGCTAAATGATTATAAAATAAAAATATCCACATATATACCGGTAATGATGAATTCAATATTTTGAATTGCTGGATTTTCAAATTGTTCACTTCCACATGCTGCCTCAGTGCTTTCAGCAAGTAATGCTGGTGATGTAGTAACTTCTTGCACTAAATTAAAATAAACTTGATGTAATTTTTTATAAGGAACATGATATGTTAACTAAATAAATAAAAAAAATAAAAAAATTACCTTCATCCACATCCTCAGAATTATTTTGCTGTGAAACATCACTTTCTGGGCCAACAGAGACATCTACATGTTCTTCACACAAGGGAGAAGTCTGGGAAGATGATGCTGAAGTCGACTGTTGCTCAATGTCCACATTAGGGTTTACAGACATTAAAAGTTTAATAAATATTCTTTCATATTTTAAAAATCGCCTCCTCCTCTTATTCTTTCTTTGAACTTTCCTTTTAATGTCTGCAACCCTTTTGCGACATTGAGCAACAGTCTTTATATGTGTGGCATTTAAATTAACCATTTCAGCAATATCTTCCCAGATTGCATCCCTTGTCTTTAAACTAGTGTCACGCCTCTGTGGTCCAAAAAGCATGTCATAGTTTGGCTCCAGAGCAGATACAAGGATTTCATTCTCCACAACTGTAAACCTCTCAGCAACCATTTTCAAATATCTCATCAACTGCCTCACAGAATAAAATATGATATCTATATAAATATACATGTAACCAGAGTAAAATGTAAAATACGCTGTGATTGGAGAATATTAAGGAAGTACTCATAAATATGCGTACATAAATGTATTGCAAGGTATTATGGTAACAGAAATAATATAACAATAAATATGATTGGTTAACAAATATTGCACATTGAACATTGTTTAAAACATATACGCAATTTCGTAATAAGACAAATGAGTGAAAATATCTAAATAAAGAGCGTAAAAATATTTATTGTACGATTTCAATAAAAAAGAATAACAAAATATAACCAGAACAGTAAAAGCAGAATTCATTGCGAAGGAGAGTTTCATTGCGAAGGAGAGGGCGTAAAATGGGCGTTCCATGGGCGTAACCTGAGTAAATCTCGCAAGTTTCACAGATATGTTACGATGATATAAAAACATACGCCATACGAATCGCACATTCAACTCACATACATATCTCGCCAGACATCCTTTGGCGAAATAACATGAATAACATTATTTACAATATTTATTTCATTTTAAAAATAATACGATATAACGTATTTAGACAATATACTATAACTGTAGTTTTACATTTTGAAATATGCAAACACAAACTGAAATAAAGTGATTCATTAAAATTACGAAGCGACGCAATGATATATGGAAACCCATTTCGAGGTTCGTGAAATGATATAAGGAGGCGAAGTCTATAGTTTACTATGGACAGCTTATCGCGTAACGTATTGTTTACAATGGACTGCCCACTTTATACGATCATTACGCAAGGCGTGAAATTTGCGAGAGTTGCGAGACAGAAATACACATTTCTCGCCGCAAATTACGAACTTTCAATCATCGAGGCCTGAGTGAGTTTAGAAATTGCCAAGCAATGAATTGGCTGCTTCACCGACTTTAAATAGCAATGGGCTGTGAATTGTATAAAAACGCCCCTTAAAGCTACAGCACTGAATGAGGCGAAAAGGATATGTATGTACAATTATGGAATAAATCATGACAAATGGTGAGCTCCTCGGAGAGTTGATAAGCACGTTCCGTAACTATTGAAAATGTAGAATACAAATATTATAATCACATGTATTTCAAGGGAAAGAATAAAGGGATATGAAAGTGACATGAAACTTGCATGATTCAGATAGAGAATGTAAATTTAAGACACTTTTAATAACAATTTTACAATATTTCATATCGAAATCTGATAGCATTTCTATAATATATTGTTTTCTTTTTAAAGTTATAGGAAAGTCATAGCTTAACATGCATGATTCAGATAGTGAGTGTTATTTTAATAAACATTTTAATTCACTACTATTTTCAATTGTGCTTTGTTCTCTTGACATGTCCTTTTGAAATATAAATACACACATATCCTACACTAGTGGGAGCTATTTGCTGGTTGTTGCCTGCACACATTTGTCTCTTGTGAGTGTCTAACTATATTTGTGCAGCTAGCTGCCAGTATTGCAATGCTTTTCCTTCAGCAAAGGATAACAAGATAATTAAGCACAATTGATAATAGAAGTCAGTTATACATTTGTTAAAATTGTATGCTCTAAGAAATCCTTTGTGTTTCATGTCCCTTTAGTTGTTTTTCACCACACCCTTTTCTCTTCTAAACTTACATTGCTTCTAATGACTGAAAAAATCTTTACATGCTACAACACAAGATTAACTATATGTCACACCTGATATCGTTTGCTCCTCTCACTAATCTCCAAATCTTCTTTTATATGTATGATGGCATGACAGACAACCCTCAATTTGGTATGTTTTATAAAGGTCTAAAAAAGCATTGACTAACCATTAAACAGATTTGCATAACAAGCAATTTATATTAATAATGTTTTTCATTTTTTTAAAGGGACACTCAGGTTAAATTAAATTTTCATGATTCAGATACAGCATGTAATTTTAAACAACTTTCCAATTTACTTCCATTAAAAAAAATGTGCACAGTCTTTTATATTTACAATTTTTGAGTCACCAGCTCCTACTGAGCATGTGCAAGAATTCACAGACTATACGTATATGCATTTGTGATTGGCTGATTGCTTACAAGGGGAGTGGAAATATACATAACTTTAAAATTTGTTATAAAAAATCTACTACTCATTTGAAGTTCAGACTAAGTGCTATTGCATTGTCTTGTTATCTTGCATTTGTTGATTTTGCAAATCTAATGTGTTGAGTGGTCTTTTAAATACATAAATATATCTGCGATAAGGGGGATGTTGGCAGAGGTTAAGCTACTAGTCAATCACAGATTGTCAAATCTATGTAATTTAACAGTGTTGTTTCATACAGTGATTTTCTTGAGTAAGACTATTTAAATATTATGGCATTGACTGTCCCTTTAAGGAAGAACATTGCTGTTTTCTTGATTTTGTTACCTGCCAACTTGTCGGTATTGTGTCCGACCTCGTCCAGACCCTGCACCATGTTCATCCCAACTTCTCCATAAGCAGATTTTCGTATGAAGAAAGCTCTGCGACATATGCAGCACCACCACCTGTACCACGTGCAGACTTTTTCTCCCTGACCAACTTGGCCTTCAGAGTTCTCTTTATGTCCGAGAAGCATTTCTGCAAATGTACCACCGATTTTGCATGAGCTACCTCAGCAGAAACATTGTCGGCTATTGCTCTCCAGATTTCATTTTTTTGAGACATAGAGGTCTTCTAGGCTTTATTTCCAAACAAAAAATCATAATGCTCCAGAACCATAGTAACAAGAACCTGGTTTGGGTAAAAATGAATTGGACATTTCGACTGTATATAATAACTGTATATAATCAAGCAACAAATATGACGCAACTAATCACATTGCTCTATACTTGGATCATTGGTAACAAAGATATTATTATATTCTTACAGGATATCATTTTCATATGGGGTATCATTGGTGACGCAGATAATATTATATGGTTAAGAATTAGTGACAATATGGTTGCCATAGAAATAGGCATGATCACATGATTAATAAAATCAGCCAATAATTAAGTAAAATACATTTTCTGGGGGAACTTCCGGGCAGCAGCCATGATTGGTCGCAATTTGCGTGCTGCTGCAGTTTCTTTCTTATAAATGCAGAAATCCACTTTATAACTGATCGATCTACCTAATTTTTGACTGGAGCTGACTTATATTTTTGACACTGCACCTATTTCATCTAGTGTTTCAACATCTACTGCTGGCATCGGCGCCCGGAGCCGTTACAAGACCTCGGCCTACTGCATACCCCCCGGCAGGGCGCCTGTGGCCCTGTCATTAGGCGGCACCTATAGTGCTGTAACTTAAACCAAGACGCAAGCTACAGATGATATAGATAGCAACCTGTGGGGATGGAAGAGTTTATTGTACATGGGATTCGAGAGCTGCTGGCGGCTCACCATGCTGCACTAGGAGAGTCTTTGCAGGCCGCTTTTGGCTCCCCCAGCCTACAGAATACATCCGTTCCCTTACCATGCTCTAGCGATAGTGCCACTGGGAGATCACAACACCAACCACCTAATACTCCGCCTGAGGTGAGCGACTCGGTCATAGATAGTGAGACTCTAAATGTGGGGGCTACACCTACAGAGAACATAGCTGAGAAGATAACGGAGCCCTTAGGATTGCCAATACCACCAGGAGAAACCATGCCTATTGACAACATAACCGATCCCAACCTGAATGCCTCCTTATCTGGGACATATAAGAGCGGTATCCCACGCCTCAGAGTTCAAGTTTTACCTACTGCCTGTGGAGTTGCTGCACCGCTTTGGTCCGGGTGAGTCTTTGCTGAAGCCGGTGCTGACCTTTGTAATATACGTGCCAAACCGTCTGGTCTCAGGGAGACCGTGATGACCCCAGACCTATTCTGTTTGCCACAGCACAATATCCATGGTATCTACTGGGTCCTTGCCTACAGAGAACATTTTTGTAAAACCGGAGTGGGGTAAGACTACACAGTATCACATCCCCAAGCATTATCCCCCTCACTTGAAGGCTAAGGGGACTCTGATCATACTGGCTCCTGGCGGCCATAACAAATTATAATATGGGGACTTAGAAGTTTATACTGTTGACTTTCTTGTTTCTAATTGCCACAGTTCCTAATGTAAATCAATATATGTTAATGTAGGTTGTCTGTTTAGAATTTGTTAAGCACAATATGTCACTAATATGTCAAGTCATGATCAGGTGGCTCTCTACAGATACACCTTAGCCATAGCTGAAAGTTTCTACATAACCTTGTTTAATTGTTTTAATAAGGAACGCAGTATTAGCTATGACAACATGTTCCCTACTATAACCACATGTACCATGTTCAGATTGTTCATCAGTGTTATTTTTGCAAGCCTAACCCTTAACCCCTTTCTCTTCTTTGCTTTGTTCTGTCTGCGGCCGAGATAGCACAGCGTTAATATTCAAACCTAGAGGGTAATAAGTGGGTTTATGGCTTCTTTATTGTTTAGCGTTTGTGCATTTGCAGTGACGAATGTATTTTGTGGAAGCATTTGAACATAATCAAGGGACTCTTCTTTTATTTTAACTTCTATCTTGTATCAGTGTTCCTTTGATGAGATTGGACAATAGGTCAATCGGAGGAATGTGTTCCCTACCCACTCCTGTCAGTTTCCGTAGGGTAACCTTTAAATATCCCTAACTATAATAATTTTGACTGGGCACACCCCTTTCGGCTTAATAAGACCTCACATTCGGGCAATGACTTAGGCTGGCTCTTACCCATATTATGAGCCCCCCACAGGTTATAGTATTATTATTTCCATGTATAGAGGTAGCTTGCTAGCATTCTATTCATTTGAATATACTCCCGTGAGGTTACACATGCAGGGATATTATTATTTCTTGAATGATCATATCTATTATACCCCAACAGTAAAGCAAAACAATAAAAAAAATAAAAAAATTTCTGAGGTTCTTTTAATGAGATCCACAAGTGATCTCCTCTAAATCAGATAGCTCTCTCCAAATATCATTATTCTATTAGTTCTTGGTACTGGCATGCATTTCCTTAAACTGTTTTTCCCTTTACAGCAAACTTTTAATTTAGAGAGAAGATATTGCTCACTATTTATACACTTTTAACGTGCCCACTGGGTTTTGCATTTATGTGACAACAGTTATTGCTTATTGTATGTGTTCCTTTTTTTTGAATATGTGATTCATAAGATGTACCCTGTTACAATCACTTTTGGAGCGTAAATGTATATTGTAAAACTTATTGTGTATGCCAAAAATTTTACCTCAATAAAAAAAAAAAAAAATTCTACTCACAATAGTGTGTCCGTACTGTGTCAGTACTGTCGCAGATATTAATTTATTTAGAACTGAAATTAATTGCGATTATGGTGCGTCCATCTTCATTCACTCAAGGCAAACTGGTTTGTATGGGATGGATAGGTACTTCCCAAGAAAAATTGGAGGGGTCCGTGGGGTAGTCCAGGACGATAGGGAATAAATCATCTATGAGATGATCAGATGAATGTACCGCATGTCAGGTACTAAAAGGACATGGCGACAGTGCCTATGCAGGTTTTCAGGCCTAAGACGTCTCAAGAAGAAGTTCTACAGGGTGATTAGATTGCTCATCAGGACTTGTAAGTGGCGTTTATTATATTGCGTATTATACTTTGAAATCATGAATATGTGAATTTGGGAGAAACATTGATGATGACATTAGGCCACAATTTGTATAACATATTTGACAATGATATTAATCATAATAATATAACAATAGATCAATTTGTTGTTATCAAACATTCATGGAGACAAACATCATTGTCAGAATAGTATGTGTACACATATAATGGCTGTCAATTTCACTCCATGTAAAAATGGTTGATACATTAACATAAAAATAAAATCTTACTATTTAATAGTATGTGCATTGTAAATTATTCATCATTTGTTAATCAATTAAATATTACTAATGATGTTTGACTAAATTTAATCTGAAGCTGAAAGCTCAAAGAAAAGAGATTTACATATATGAATTTGATGTCCCTTTTAACATTATTTGAAATATTAATATTAAATAACTAATGCTACCCATTACATGTTATATTTGCAATTATTATTGCTCAGAATAATAATATATTTACAATATATAAAAATAGTTGTATGGATAAATACAGAGATATGAAAGACAACATTGCTTGCTTTAAAATAAAATATATTGATGGACATGTAAATATGTTTAAAAAAAATGAAGACATAGCACTGCTATATTTACATATATATGCATATATATATATATATATATAGAGAGAGAGAGAGAGAGAGAGAGAGAGAGAGAGAGAGAGAGAAAGAGAGAGAGAGAGAGAGATATAAATATATATATATATATATTATATATATATATATATATGTATATATAAATACACAAGTATATGAAAAGATATATGTACAATGGTATAAATAAAGTTGGAATAAGAAGACTAAAATGTTTTCATTTGATAGACATTCAGAGTAGATACATATATATATATATATATATATATAGAGAGAGAGAGAGAGAGAGAGAGAGAGAGAGAGTGAGAGATAAATATATATATATATATATATACACTGTGTGCAGAATTATTAGGCAAATGAGTATTTTGACCACATCATCCTCTTTATGCATGTTGTCTTACTCCAAGCTATATAGGCTCGAAAGCCTACTACCAATTAAGCATATTAGGTGATGTGCATCTCTGTAATGAGAAGGGGTGTGGTCTAATGACATCAACACCCTATATCAGGTGTGCATAATTATTAGGCAACTTACTTTCCTTTGGCAAAATGGGTCAAAAGAAGGACTTGACAGGCTCAGAAAAGTAAAAAATAGTGAGATATCTTGCAGAGGGATGCAGCACTCTTAAAATTGCAAAGCTTCTGAAGCGTGATCATCGAACAATCAAGCGTTTCATTCAAAATAGTCAACAGGGTCGCAAGAAGCGTGTGGAAAAACCAAGGCGCAAAATAACTGCCCATGAACTGAGAAAAGTCAAGCGTGCAGCTGCCAAGATGCCACTTGCCACCAGTTTGGCCATATTTCAGAGCTGCAACATCACTGGAGTGCCCAAAAGCACAAGGTGTGCAATACTCAGAGACATGGCCAAGGTAAAAAAGGCTGAAAGACGACCACCACTGAACAAGACACACAAACTGAAACGTCAAGACTGGGCCAAGAAATATCTCAAGACTGATTTTTCTAAGGTTTTATGGACTGATGAAATGAGAGTGAGTCTTGATGGGCCAGATGGATGGGCCCGTGGCTGGATTGGTAAAGGGCAGAGAGCTCCAGTCCGACTCAGACGCCAGCAAGGTGGAGGTGGAGTACTGGTTTGGGCTGGTATCATCAAAGATGAGCTTGTGGGGCCTTTTCGGGTTGAGGATGGAGTCAAGCTCAACTCCCAGTCCTACTGCCAGTTTCTGGAAGACACCTTCTTCAAGCAGTGGTACAGGAAGAAGTCTGCATCCTTCAAGAAAAACATGATTTTCATGCAGGACAATGCTCCATCACACGCGTCCAAGTACTCCACAGCATGGCTGGCAAGAAAGGGTATAAAAGAAGAAAATCTAATGACATGGCCTCCTTGTTCACCTGATCTGAACCCCATTGAGAACCTGTGGTCCATCATCAAATGTGAGATTTACAAGGAGGGAAAACAGTACACCTCTCTGGACAGTGTCTGGGAGGCTGTGGTTGCTGCTGCACGCAATGTTGATGGTGAACAGATCAAAACACTGACAGAATCCATGGATGGCAGGCTTTTGAGTGTCCTTGCAAAGAAAGGTGGCTATATTGGTCACTGATTTGTTTTTGTTTTGTTTTTGAATGTCAGAAATGTATATTTGTGAATGTTGAGATGTTATATTGGTTTCACTGGTAAAAATAAATAATTGAAATGGGTATATATTTGTTTTTTGTTAAGTTTCCTAATAATTATGCACAGTAATAGTCACCTGCACACCCAGATATCCCCCTAAAATAGCTATAACTAAAAACAAACTAAAAACTACTTCCAAAAATATTCAGCTTTGATATTAATGAGTTTTTTGGGTTCATTGAGAACATGGTTGTTGTTCAATAATAAAATTAATCCTCAAAAATACAACTTGCCTAATAATTCTGCACTCCCTGTATATATATATTATATATATATATATATATATATATATATATATATATATAAATACACAAGTATATGCAAAGATATATGTACAATGGTATAAATAAAGTTGGAATAAGAAGACTAAAATGTTTTCATTTGATAGACATTCAGAGTAGATCATTTGATAAATAAGGATATTCGCAACATCAATGACTCTTATTTATCAACAGTTCAATGTTAATCGCAGCGGACTTGACGTGCGTGTATTTGATAGATGTGTTGATAAATAAGACCGTTGAATGTAGACTCATAGCAGTGATGTCTGGCAAGTGTATTGACTTCAGCGAATGTGCCTAGATTGACACTTTGATAAATCGCCCCCCACGTGTGCAAGTGAAAGACTCAGGCTCGCTAAATATAAGATCTAAGATATTACTACAGTGCTAACTCCCTCTCACCATTGACTTCTATGGGGCACACTAAAGAAAGACTTAATTTTATCACTTGCTCACTAGCCTAAAGTTGCCCTAGACCAATTGCATTAAAGCTGAAGGTGTATTAGTAATACTTTAAATTCCAATATTATTAATATATATGGATATAGATACAGTATATGTATATAGATATATATTATATATTATTATTATTATTATTATTATTATTATTTATTTATTTATAAAGCGCCAACAGATTCCACAGCACTGTCCATGGGTACAAAGATAAAAGTACAGTACAATACAATATAAAAGACACCAGACAAAGTTTAACAAACAAATAAAGGGAGAATTGAGGGCCCTGTTCCCGGTGGAACTTACAATCTAGATAGGTAGAAGGGTGTGAAAGAGGAGGTGGGGACTGCAAAGGTGAGAATGATATTAGTGTGGAGTTAGATGAGGGCAGCTATAAGGCAAGTGGAATTCATGTGTTACTAATTTGGAGATAGGCTTCACTGAACAAAAAGGTCTTTAGGGAGTGTTTAAAGGAGGAAAGGTTAGGGGAAAGTCTGACAGTTTGAGGAAATGCGTTCCAGATGTTTTGTTCTGCACAAGATAAGTCCTGTAGTCTAGCATGGGAGGAGGTGATGGTAGAAGATGCAAGGAGCAGGTCATTTTTGGATCTTAGGGGGCAGGCTGGAGTATATTTATTGAAGAGTGTAATGCTAACGTTATATCTCACAGCGCTCAAAAAAATGTTCCTACTGGCTCCTGGGTAAAAGGGTACCTAGCTAGCCCTTAAATATGAGTAATTGCTATGTTAAAAAACCTAGGAGCGCCTAACAAAGGCCGAGGAAATAAAGTAAACAAAATATAGCTGAGTAATATATATCATATAGATAGTCTTGAAAAAGGCGCAGAGTAGGGCCGAAACGCGTTGGCAGAAATTGGTGAGCACTTTTCTTATCAACTTGTTTATTTGTTAGCCTTATTGCACTATGTCATATTTCTTTTACAGGTTCTATTAAGGGATTAAGCCCAGTGTTTACCGGATATCCCTTCACCTTACACCACATAAACACCTTGTATTGACTTATTGAGGACACACTCACAAGGAGGATTAATTAATAGATACAAGTTTTTTTCTAAATTGGGATATTTTATTCACAAATTTTTCCATGTTTTACCTGCTTTTTCTTTTTGATCACTTTTTTTTTTTATCACTGTTACTACGATTTTTAACATTTTTTTCAATAAATTAGATTTTTTATCATTTTTTCTCACTGACTCTTTGGACACTTCACATTGTTCGCAGGAATTACCATTTCCCCAACCAGATGAACTATTAGCCATTATATTGTTTTTTTATTTTATTGTACCATGGATCCATGATTTTAACATAATCTGTCATTTATTAAATTTGTGTTAACCCTGTTTAAGCAAATAGAGCCTTTTTTCTATTATGTACTTCACAGAGTGACTTTTCATATCTATCATTTACCATATATTCACAATTCAAGGGGTTTTTACTCAGCTATATTTTGTTTACTTTATTTCCTCGGCCTTTGTTAGGCGCTCCTAGGTTTTTTAACATATATTTATTGAAGAGTGAGGACAGGTGGGGGGGGCTGCATTGGTAAGGGCTTTGTAGATCAGGCTAAGAACTTTGAATTTAATTCTGCTGTGAATGGGGAGCCAGTGAAGGGACTCGCAGAGAGGTGCAGCAGATACAGAGCATCGGAAGAGGTGGATTAGCCTAGCAGAGGCATTTAGGATGGATTGAAGAGGGGAGAGGTGGGAGAGAGGGAGGCCAGTTAGTAGGTTACTACAGTAATCAAGTCGGGAAATTACCAGGGAGTGCATTAGCTGTTTAGTAGTTTCAGCACTCAGAAACGGACAAATTTTGGAGATATTGCGTAGGTGGTTGAGACAGGATGAAGAGAACAATTGGATGTGGGGTATGAAGAACAGATTGGAGTCAAGTGTAACTCCTAGGCAGCGAACTTGGGGTGATGTGGAGATAGTGGTTTCACCAACAGTGATTGAAAAGTTAGAAACCGGGGTAGAATTAGAGGGGGGATTAGAAGCAGCTCAGTCTTGGACATGTTGATTTATAGGTGGTTAGAGGCCATCCAAGAAGAAATGCCAGATAAGCAGACATGGATATGAGAAAGAACAGAAGAAGAGAGTGCAGAGGTGGATAGGTAGAACTGAGTATCATCAGCATGGAGGTGATAGTTGAAGCCATAGCTACTGATAAGTTTACCCAGTGAGGAGGTATAAATAGAGAAGAGTAGAGGACCCAGAACATAGCCTTGAGGTACTCCAACAAACAGAGGCAATAAAAAGAACATGTTTTCTAAATGAAGAACATAGGAATTTCAGGAATTTCTATTTAAAAAAACATATTAAAATTGGTTAATTGATATTAAAATTGGTTAACAATATCTACAGATATAAACACATAAATATACATGTATACACATATACACATATAGAGACATATACAGGGAGTGCAGAATTATTAGGCAAGTTGTATTTTTGAGGATTAATTTTATTATTGAACAACAACCATGTTCTCAATGAACTCAAAAAACTCATTAATATCAAAGCTGAATAGTTTTGGAAGTAGTTTTTAGTTTGTTTTTAGTTTTAGCTATTTTAGGGGGATATCTGTGTGTGCAGGTGACTATTACTGTGCATAATTATTAGGCAACTTAACAAAAAACAAATATATACCCATTTCAATTATTTATTTTTACCAGTGAAACCAATATAACATCTCAAAATTCACAAATATACATTTCTGACATTCAAAAACAAAACAAAAACAAATCAGTGACCAATATAGCCACCTTTCTTTGCAAGGACACTCAAAAGCCTGCCATCCATGGATTCTGTCAGTGTTTTGATCTGTTCACCATCAACATTGCGTGCAGCAGCAACCACAGCCTCCCAGACACTGTTCAGAGAGGTGGACTGTTTTCCCTCCTTGTAAATCTCACATTTGATGATGGACCACAGGTTCTCAATGGGGTTCAGATCAGGTGAACAAGGAGGCCATGTCATTAGATTTTCTTCTTTTATACCCTTTCTTGCCAGCCACGCTGTGGAGTACTTGGACGCGTGTGATGGAGCATTGTCCTGCATGAAAATCATGTTTTTCTTGAAGGATGCAGACTTCTTCCTGTACCACTGCTTGAAGAAGGTGTCTTCCAGAAACTGGCAGTAGGACTGGGAGTTGAGCTTGACTCCATCCTCAACCCGAAAAGGCCCCACAAGCTCATCTTTGATGATACCAGCCCAAACCAGTACTCCACCTCCACCTTGCTGGCGTCTGAGTCGGACTGGAGCTCTCTGCCCTTTACCAATCCAGCCACGGGCCCATCCATCTGGCCCATCAAGACTCACTCTCATTTCATCAGTCCATAAAACCTTAGAAAAATCAGTCTTGAGATATTTCTTGGCCCAGTCTTGACGTTTCAGCTTGTGTGTCTTGTTCAGTGGTGGTCGTCTTTCAGCCTTTCTTACCTTGGCCATGTCTCTGAGTATTGCACACCTTGTGCTTTTGGGCACTCCAGTGATGTTGCAGCTCTGAAATATGGCCAAACTGGTGGCAAGTGGCATCTTGGCAGCTGCACGCTTGACTTTTCTCAGTTCATGGGCAGTTATTTTGCGCCTTGGTTTTTCCACACGCTTCTTGCGACCCTGTTGACTATTTTGAATGAAACGCTTGATTGTTCGATGATCACGCTTCAGAAGCTTTGCAATTTTAAGAGTGCTGCATCCCTCTGCAAGATATCTCACTATTTTTGACTTTTCTGAGCATGTCAAGTCCATCTTTTGACCCATTTTGCCAAAGGAAAGGAAGTTGCCTAATAATTATGCACACCTGATATAGGGTGTTGATGTCATTAGACCACACCCCTTCTCATTACAGAGATGCACATCACCTAATATGCTTAATTGGTAGTAGACTTTCTAGCCTATACAGCTTGGAGTAAGACAACATGCATAAAGAGGATGATGTGGTCAAAATACTCATTTGCCTAATAATTCTGCACTTCCTGTATACACACACATGTATACTGAGTGTATATTATATATATATATATATATATATATATATATATATATATATATATATATATATATATATATATATATATATATATATACATATATTTATAAAAAAAAAAAAAACATTAAAATTGATTAACAATGATATTGCATATTTCAATATATTTGATTGGAAAGGGTTCAAAAGTGTATATATATATATATATATATATATATATATATATATATATATATATATATATACATACACACAAACACACAATCTGGAGCCCTTCCCAGTCAAAAACCTTATCATATACCATATCACTTTTAATCCTTTTAAAACATATTAATCAATATGAATCTTATATTTTTAAATTAAAAATACGTACATATGAGTTTAATGTTTTATTTTATGCTTTACATGTGAAACTTTTTTTTTTACCCTTTACACTTGACGTCAGTTTCAATACGACTAATTCTTTTAGCAATATTTGGGCTTTCACTCAAGGGCAACCCATAACTTTCAATTTATAATATCTGTGCTATTTAGCAAGGTTGCAATAACCATTGAAAGTAATGAGCAATATTGACCATAAACCTTCTCTGGTAAATCTGATTTACCATGGACTTGTAATATCAAGTAGTATGCTAATGTTAGCACGGTCCAGAGATACTGCTTATTGCATCCCACGCTAGAATTAGTATGCCAATTGTAATCTTGCCCAGATTATTTTTATCACATCATTAAAAATATTAGGTTTTAAATAGCAGCCACTGACAAGCAAAACAAGAAAGTTTTTTTCAAAGTATGGTTTGAAAGTAGATTGATATAAAACCCTAGCACCAGTTGATTATGTATTAGTGGACAGTCCATGGTAGCTAGAGCATCATTCTAAGTTTAGTCACCAGATCACAGATACATTTTATACACATTTTAAGAGACAGATAGTCTTGGGCCCCATTTATGAAGTTTAAGGAAAATTGTCCATCTGGACACTGATAAATAGGGGCCTTCTCTGACATGAGCCTTGTCTTCTTTGACTAGAGTCTTGTCTTCTTTGACTAGAGTCTTGCCTTCTTTGACTAGAGTCTTGTCTTCGATGACTAGAGTCTTGTTTTCAATGTCTAGAGTCTTGTCTTCTTTGACTATAGGCTTGTCTTTTTTGACTTGAGCATTTAGTCTTGTCTTCTTTGACTATAGTCTTAGGTCAGAGACAATCTTGTGGATTTTTTTTTTTTTTATTGACTTATGCATTGAATATTACATTGAATATTACATACTCTTTTAAACACTGATTCCAAGTGTTCTGAAGTGTAAACACCACCCCCAAAATAATTGAAGAGCATATTATTTCTAGCGTTACTCCCAATGTTTATAATGATACCACATTATTCCAAATACATTTTGCTTGGTATATGCATATGATAATAACCACACGAATACTAAGATTTGAGGTACCCTTATGATATTAATCAGATTTTTTTTTTACTATTTCTAGTTTGTAATTTTAATTATTGTTTTTTGTTATTAAAATATGTTGGGGGGGGGTTACTATGAAAGGGTTGAAATTCTGAAAAATGGAAGAACAAATTTTCCACTTGATTTTTGTTTCTGTCATCAAGCATTTTGATAAATTAAATATAAATTTTACTACTCAAATTTAACACAAAATTTTAAGGAAAATTTATTTGAAATAACAAAATTAACATTTGCATTTTTTCATGGGATTAAAATGTAAACATATTTTTGGTATATATGAGGCAGTACGCCATGTTTAATCAGATAATTTTGAAGAGGAACATATAAGAAACAAATTTGTTTATACTAGCTCACTGCCCACTATCCCACTTACATACACAGTTAGTACCTATGAATACGCAAAGTGCAATTCAGTCAGCAGGGATTGTTCGTCTTTGTACTTGTAGTCATACTATTGTGACAGGCTACCATGTGTCTGTTCATCACCTCAGTATTCTTTATTTATGCCCATACATTGCCACACACTTCCATGTATAATAATATTTGCAGTCTTTCCATGACTGCCACCAGAAAAAAAGTGACACATATTGGCAAATATCTCTGTTTGCTTGAGAGGACACTGCCGCTATATGCACACATGATCCATACCCCTAAATCCATTCTGCAACATACGTTTTATCACCATCTAAATAGACTATTTCTGGACTTGGAATTGCTGATTCTTTGAACTTGCAAGTACATATAAAAACCATTCTGAGCTGATATAATATGTATAATATAATATATCAGTCTATTCTAATCGGGATTCCAACAAACTATTGAGCTATGAAATAGAAATTAATTTATTAGCATGTTACGTTTTTTCTAATCTAATGTCTTGCAAACATCTCTTAAGTTTACTAAATTAAGGTTTTCTTGAATAGGTATATCTGCTATCAAATATTTTGTCATAAAATGTCTTACTTTATATAGTCACTTTATTTTAACATTTAAAATATTGTAAGCAATTACTAATATTTTAACAAAGTTATGCTAATAATTAAGCTATTTAAAAGCATTTATATTTAGCTTTGTTTTGCGTATATATATATATATATATATATATATATATATATATATATATATATATACAGTTCCTTAAAGGGAAAGCACAATCTCTCCACTGCATAAATGCCACGGTGCTCTGCTGTAAATCATCCAAAACTTCCACAGAATGCAGGCACTCACTGGTCTTGGTAAAATATAACAATTTTATTTAAATATCGTTAAAATGACATAACGTTTCGGCACCAATTTGTGCCTTTGTCAAATGTCAGCATGAGAACATAAGAATATGCAGCACACTTAAAACCTATATGACACACAATTAAAACATACCCCTTTTAAAGATGAGAGATATATCTTTTGCCGCCATGCCGCCACTCGCGTCTTCCCATTCATGGCAATGACGTCACGTACGTCATCGCGCTAGGCACGTTACGTGCGTACGTGACGTCATTGCCATGAATGGGAAGACGCGAGTGGCGGCATGGCGGCAAAAGTTATATCTCTCATCTTTAAAAGGGGTATGTTTTAATTGTGTGTCATATTGGTTTTAAGTGTGCTGCATATTCTTATGTTCTCATGCTGACATTTGACAAAGGCACAAATTGGTGCCGAAACGTTATGTCATTTTAACGATATTTAAATAAAATTGTTATATTTTACCAAGACCAGTGAGTGCCTGCATTTTGTGGAAGTTTTATATATATATATATATATATATATATATATATATATATATATATATATATATATATATATATATATATATATATATATATATATATATATATATACACATACATACATCCCATCTACTATTTAGTTTAGAAAAGCTAATCAAACTGTTTTCACAATCATAAAATGTTCTATAAACTATTATTGTATTTGAAAAATAAATATTAATGTTATCGAGTATCCTTCATATTTAGATACAGCATGTGAAAAAAAGTTGAACTTAGTACAAAAATAAATAGTATGAATGTATTTTATAAAAGCTATTTTTTTTTCAAAGTTTGATGGATAAAACTAAAATGTTACCTAATCTATGCACCATTAAAGGTAAGTTTAGCACAATAGCTGCCAGTTGGGTCCCAGCGACTGATGCATATACAATATTAGTCACAAACACAAAGAATCAGAGAGTAAAGTTCTAGAATAATAAATACAGCAATTTCTATAGTCTATTACAGTAGAAGGCTGGCAAGATGCATAATGAAAGAAAGAAAAAAAAAGATTCTAATGGATGTATGAAACATTTTGCTAACAGAGGTGACTAATCTCAAATAACTAAAAAAAGAGATTTTTTTTTTTTTTTTGAAAGGCACCAGGGAACACTTAACAGCAACACATGACTGGCCAGGAGGCCAAATGGTGCTTATCTACCATCAATTTTATGCTAATATGTTTGCACAGTCAGAAAGCTTAATGGTTTCTGTTGATAAGAGAGAAGCTGATGTCAATTCAAACAGCTGTTGAGAGAGCAGAGAATTGTTGAGCGTCTGTATGAAACTTTTGATGTCAGATCTTTGGCGCATTGAAACATGTTTTTCATTGTAATGTTTCCATTTCTTTTATGTCTGCCCTTTGTTATCAAGCAATCCCACTGGATACATCTATTTCATTGTTGACATCTGGATGGATTTCTGAAATGTCTCATGGGCATGATACTTTGTGATTTTTGGTAAATTAACATTTTATAGTTATTTCCTTTTTTCTTCTATGTATGACAAAATTTCCATTATGTACTTAAATGTGTCAATCCTCACTTTCCTTACCACCACCTGCTTTGACTCATTTTGTAGTGCATATGTGATGCTGAATCAGTGACAAGTTTGCCCCAAGATTTAGTAAATCTGGTTACTAGAACACGATCATAGAAAAATATTAATCTCACTAGAAATCATTCTGATGTTATAGAAAATATAATTCATTTTGCATCATTTGTATGTAAGTTGATAGTTATTTTTTTTTTTTTAAAAAGCATCCGAACATGTAATTACAGTCATAAATTAAGTTGTGCACAAGCATGTATTAACATAAGTGAGCACTTGCAAAAACATAAACACTGAAACTAGTTCCTTGCAAACTATCAAGATCAGCAAGGATGGAATAACGTTTTCTGACACCCTGGGACACCTCTGTAGAATTTCTCTTGTTGCATAATATTGATAAAATTAACACAATGCGAAGTCAATGGAAAATGATTTAATATCAGGACATGGTGATTATTAGAGATGTGCATTTGTTTCGTTATAAATGTAAATTCTTCATTTTAACAAAACAAATATCCAAATGAGTGCACCACAAAATTGAAAGAAAGAGAAAAAATACTAGTGAAACTTGTCAATATTCATTAATTTTCTTAATTATATTTTTTAGGAGTTAATACTTCTTTTAGCTTGGTAAGGGCTCTGTGAAGAAGAGGGCTGGGCTAGCACGGCTCTTCAGCGTGCTGATGGTAAACTTTTTCACCTGTAGCTTTCAAACATTTACATTAGTTTTAACGAAAACGAATGTAAATGTTTAAACAAAATGAATACGGAATAGTGCATTTCCCTGAATATTCTTTCTATAAAACAAACTTATGATGGCTGCACAAGTCTAGTGATTATTTTTAAGTTTTAAATGCCCTTGAAACAAAAAGTAACAATCTAATATTTATTTTTTATGAGACATTTTACTATCATCAATATGAAAAACATTTAAATATGAATATTTTTTATTTTCTGAATATGAAATTGTTAAATTTAAGTATCAATTGTGCACTTCCTAGTAATGCTCTATGACTCAATGATCTTTAGTGAGAGGTACCTATCATCCAGTGACAGCAGAAAATACCCATCAATCATAGAGCCTAAGCAGGAAGTGATCATCAGCCAATGGGCATTACTAAGAAGTGCACAACTGATACATCTGTATTTGTTTCCATTAAAATTTAACAGCTTCTCCTTTTACCTAATTTTTTAGAAAAAAACATGATAGATGCTGCTCTTTCATATGGATAACATATATTTTTTTTAATGCAGTTTTTCTTTAAAGGGACAGTCAAGTCAAAATTAAACTTTCATGATTCAGATAGAATTAACATTTTAAACAACTTTTCAATATAATTCCATTATCTAAATGTGCACAATTGTTTTATATGACCACTTTCTGAGGCACCAGCTGCTATTGAGCATGTGCAAGATTTACAGGATATATGTATATGCATTTTGTGATTGGCTAATGGATGTCACATGATGCACTACGAAGGAAAATGTAACTAACTTTCACATTTGTTAGAAACATTTTTTAATACTCATTTGAAATTCAAACTAAGTGTTTGTGCATTGTCTTTTTATTATACGTTTATTGGTTATGCTGTTCTATTGTGTTTCGTGGTCCTTTAAATAAAAAAAGGTATTGTCATTAATGACTTTCTGTGGCTAAGGTGGCTACATGGTCATCAGTTACAATTTTATCCCCTACTTTAACATAAACTTGATGGGTTCAAGGGCCTTAAGGAAAATGCTGTGTCATCTGATATCTATATGTTATACAAGCTATATTGGTAAATCAAGAAATCAAATTATATTATTGTAATTTTATGTAATAAGCTAAATATGCATTAGTCTTATCTCCTGACCTTACACATTTGTGTTGCTCAAGAGCATAGGGCAGCAATGCACAAGCAACTGTTTGTGCAATAGTATATGCGGGCAATGGATGTACATTTTCAGAGGGTAGACAAGTACCCATGTTGCCCGAAAGTTAACAGCTCTTTTGCTACAAAACAAAACAAACCACCCCTAGCAAAATAAAAATAAAATAAAACCTAATCTACCCATTGCCCTGAAAAGAGCATTTGTATGGGCATTGCCCTTAAAGGGCATTTAGCTCTTTTGCTGCCCTAGCCCTAATTTTATAATTAAAAACCAAACCCAAAATGAAAAAAAAAAAAACATTGCACAAAATAACAAAAAAATTATCTAGAATAAACTACCAATAGCCTTTTATAGGGCCCTTTGTAGGGCATTGCCCTAAGTTAAACAGCTCTTTTACCTAAAAAAAAAATTCAAAGACCGACTAACATTACAAAACCCCACCCCCAACCCACAAAATAAAAAAAAACTATCTAAAAAAGCTAACCTACCCATTGCCCTGAAAAGAACATTTGTATGGGCATTGCCCTTAAAAGGGCATTTAGCTCTTTTGCTGCCCAAACCCAAATATAAAAAAAAAAAACCACCCAAAAAACCCTTAAAAAAAACCTAACACTAACCTCCGACAATCCACTTACAGTTTTTGAAGTCCCACTTGAACGATCTTCATCCAGACGGCGAGAAGTCTCCATCCAGGTGGCCTCTTCTATCTTCATCCAGGTGGTATCTTCTATCTTGATCCCGGCAGGGCAGAGCTGGTCCATCCTGAAGACATCCGGCGTGGAGCATCCTCTTAATACGGTCGCCACCGTACACTGAATCTTCAATGCAAGGGAGCCGTTTTGAAATGGCGCCCCTTGCATTCCTATTGGCTGAAAAATGTGAATAAGCTAATAGGAATTAGAGCTGCTAAAATCCTATTGGCTGTTCAAATCAGCCAATATGATTTAAGCAGCTCTCATTCTATTGGATGACGAATCATCCAAAAGAATGAGAGCTGCTTAAATCCTATAGGCTGATTTGAACAGCCAATAGGATTTTAGCAGCTCTAATGCCTATTGGCTGATTTAAATTTTTCAGCACAGTACATACAAGTAGTGTTAGGATTTTTTTTAATGTGTAGTTTAGTTTTATTTTATTGGTAGTTAGTTTAATTTTAGTTTAATAATTATATTAGTTTAATTTTTAGTTTAAACTTAGTTCTTTTAATTTGACAGGTAAGTTTTAATTTAATTTAAGATAGGGAAATTTAAATTTTAATATAAAGTTAGGGGAGTGTTAGGTTTAGAGGTTACTAGTTTAATTTAGTTTATTGCGATGTGGGGGGTTTGCGGTTTAGGGGTTAATAGGTTCATTATAGTGGCGGTGGTGTAGGGCTTAATAACTTTAGTACAGTGGGGGCAATGTGGGCGGAAGGCAGATTAGGGGTTAATAATATTTAAATAGTGTTTGCGATGTGGGAGGGTGGCGGTTTAGGGGTTAGTAACTTTATTACAGTGGTGACGATGTTGGGGAGCTGCGGAATAAGGGTTAATAATTATTTTTAGTGGCGGCGATGTCGGGAGCGGCAGATTAGGGGTTAATAACTTTAATATAGTGTTTAGGGGTTAATAGGTAGTTTATGGGTGTTTTTTAGTGTACTTTGTGACACTTTAGTTATGAGTTTTATGTTACAGTTTTGTAGCGTAAAACTTATAACTACTGCTTTTAGATTGCAGAACGGATCTTGTCGGTATAGGCTGCAATGCTAGCTTTTTAGCATTACTCGTAATGGCAGCGCTATGGAAGTCCCATGAAAAAACTTAATTTTTACAAAAGCGGGACTGACGTTGCGGTACAGGCTAAAAAGCTTGTGGTACAGCTATACTGACTTGTAATGGCTGCGGTGCAGTTTTAATGCTGAAATGGCCATTTTTTCAGCGTTAAAACACGAACGCACAACTCATAATCTAGGTGATACTGACCAGAAGAAAGGAGAAAAGGAATTACTAAAATATCTGAGCAAATAATGTTTAAACATATTGCAAATTTTCAATGAGTAAATTAATGAAAAATATTATTAACATTTTTTTAAATTTCTTTTGTGAGTCATCCTAACATTATAAAGTGAATGAAGCTGTCTATAGACAAATTCACTATTAGTGACTAAGAGGCCAATTCTCTATAGATCTCTGAGCTGGTGAGATTCTTCTATTCTCAAAATACAAATTGTAATTGTTACTTTTGAGAAAAGTTTGCTGAACAGGGGTGTTCCATAGGCGTATAAGAAACTGTCTCTCTAATCCCAACGTAATTCTGTAACGATTTTTACACTGCATATCTCACAGTTTTTTCTCACCAGCTAGAAGGTGACGAGGTTCTCCCAAAACACTCAAAATACTTATAACCCTAATAGAAAAACACATGCATACAAACTAGAGGAATTGTAAGATGTTACATGCAGAAAGTAGTGTAATGTGATTTATGTTGGCTGTAACATTTTATTTTTAAAGTGCCCCCCTCTATGGAATGAAGTGTCTTTTTCCGACATGCTCCATTACTTTAAATAGGAGCCATTTCGCCACCTGTAGGGACTGACCCCTTCTTTTACAACAATTTCACCATGGCAGACCTTGCAAAGTTCAGCATGAAAAACCTTGTCTGATCTGGAGAGATTTAAAGAATCGGCCCCATAGTTTGGGTTCTAAATTGGATAAAACGTATTTCCATGGAACTTTGCATCATTTGGTGAAGAGTAGGGGTTTTCACTGTAACTACTGCCTGCATGCAGTACTTAGCTAATATCAGAGAGCTGTCAAATCAATTCTGAAGCATAATTGAGAAACATTAAGCAAGTGATAATAACTATTAAATATTAAAAAATAGCCTAAATATTTTCAGAACAATGGCTTTCTTTTTTTTTGTTAATTGAGATCTAGTACACCAGTAAATCAATTGTATGCACAAAGGTTGATGATCAAAAAGAGTCTGATACTTATTTGTTTAAACTTATACAATATGCTATTACCGAGACCTTTAAATAAATAATACATCGCCAAAGGTAAGTGCAGTTTTATATTGCATGTATTCTTGCATGTAAAAATGTTTGTGCACCTGAAATCTTAGGGCTTAAAGGGACATTAAACACCTGCTAAAAAAACATAAATCTAACTCCTTCTGATCAAACAAATGTAAGTAAGCATTGATTTCTATGAAATCTTGCCAGCTTACCCCAAATTGTTAAAAAAAAGTGTATACAATTACAATGTTTTACCTGTGCCTGATGTTTCTATGCATGCTGCCATTTTGTAACTTACATGAGCACAGCAGTCACGTGACACGCAAAGCACATTGCTCTATTATGTATGCACTATGCTGCTTAGAGGAATCTCGCTCACTGTGATACAGGCAGAGTGTGTGCTGCAGCGTTTGTAGAGACATTTTTATTTGTGAATGAATAGTATTTTTAACATCATAATATAATGTTATTGTAAAAACCAAATTACATTTTATAATGTTCCCTAAACAAATCTTATGAAGTCAGTGCACGGCTCCAGGCACCATACTTGAAAATAGCAAGTTACTGGGAGAGAGGGGGAGGGGAGATAACAGTCCTGGGAACAATGGATAAAGCTTTGCATAGTAAAATACAAGCTCCGTGGTGTGATGGTTATATATAATGGTTCCTGACCCTGCAGTACATAACACAGCACCGGGAGTTTCTTTCTCTTTCAGCCCTAATGTTAAAATCCTCCTGGGACTTGAAGCGCGACTCCTACTGACATAGACAGTAGTTTGAAGATTACCAGATGCTCACTGGCTGTGACAGGCTGCAGTTGTAGAGTTTGCACACACTCCCTAAGCAGGGCTGTCTATGTCAAGCCGACAGTAGGAGTTGCGCTTCAAGTCCCAGGAGGGTTTTAACACATTAGGGATGAAAGAGAAAGAAACTCCCGGTGCTATGGAAACTCCCGGTGCTATATTATGTACTGCAGGGTCAGGAACCATTATATATAACCATCACACCACGGAGCTTGTATTTTACTATGCAAAGCTTTATCCACTGTTCCCAGGACTCTTCTCTCCCCTTTCTCCCAGTAGCTTGCTATTTTCAAGTATGGTGCCTGGAGCCGTGCACTGGCTTCATCAGATTTGTTTAGGGAACATTATAAAATCTAATTTGGTTTTTACAATAACATTATATTATGATGTTAAAAATACTATTCATTTACAAATAGAAAATGTCTTTACAAATGTGCAGCACACACTCTGCGTGTATCACACTGAGCGTGATTCCACTAAGTAGCATGTGCTGTTGAGGTACCTGTCCTGTGTGCAACGCACGTAACAATATGGCAGCATACATAAGAATATCAAGCACAGGTACAGCACTGTAATTGAAAACAGTTATTTTTAAAACAATTGTGGTCAGCTTCCAAGATGGCATAGACATCTGTGATTACTTGAGTTTCATTAATCAGAAGGAGTTAGATTTAAGGAATTTAGCTTTCAGGTGTTAAGTGTCCCTTTAAAGGGACAGTCTACTCCAAAGATTTTATTGTTTAAAAAGATAAACAATCCATTTATTACCCATCCATGATTGTTTTGTATCTAAGCCTCTTTTGACAGCCCACTGATCACATGGCTATTTATTTATTATATATTGATTTGCATTTTAGCCAGTTAGTGCAGTGTCAGCCACAACTCCATTGGGGAGTGCACAATGTTATCTATATGGCCCACATGAAATAGCAGCCTCTAGTGAAAAGCTGATAAAAAATAATGTGATAAGAGGCTGTTTGTAGTGGCTCAGAAATTTAGAGGTTTAAATGTTATAAAGTACAACCTCAATTCTAAAAAAGTTGGGACAGTATGTAAAATGCAAAAAAAACAAACAAAAAAAAAGGAATAATTTGCATATTCAATTCACCATGTACTATGTTGAAAACATGATATTAACACATTATTTGATGTTTTACTTTGTGAATTTAATGCATTTTTGAAAATATACACTCATAATGCGCCACACATTCTCAATTGGAGAAAGGTCAGGACAGCAGGCAGGCCATGCTAGCACTCACACTCTGGGTTTATGCAACCATGCACTTGTAATCCGGGCAGAATGTAGTTTGGCATTGTCCTGCTGGAAAATGCAGGGATGTCTCAGGAAAAGACGACGTTTGGATTGCACCATATGTTGCTCCAACATGTATACATTTCTTTCTGCATCAACGGTGCCCTCACAGATGTGCAAGTTACCCATGCCATGGGCACTGACACACCCCATACCATGACAGATGCTGGCTTTTGGACCTGTCACTGATAACAGCTTGGATGGCCCTTTTTCTCTTTGGCCTGGATAACACAATGGCTATTTGAAATGTTGACTCGTCAGACCACAAAACACCATTCCACTGTGCTACTGTCCATCTCAGATGATACTGAGCCCAGAGAAGTGGACAGTGTTGATGTATGGCTTCTGCTTTGCATAGTAAAGCCTTTACTTGCATCTGTGGATGCAACATTGAATGGTGTTGACTGACAAAGGTTTACCAAAGTATTCCCGAGCACATGTCAGGTTATCCATTATAGACTCATGTCGGTTTTTGAGACAGTAACGTCTGAGGGATCAGAGATAACACACATTCAGAAGTTGTTTTTGGCCTTGCCCTTTATGCACTGAAATTTGACTGGATTCCTTGAATATTTTAATTATATTGTGCACTGTAGAAGGTGAAATGCCAAAAATCATACCGAAATGTCTTTGGGGAATTTGGTTCTCAAATCTGTTTTCAGATTGGCAAACTTTGTCCCATCCTTGCTCTTGAAGGACTAGGCCTTTTTTGGAGGCTCCTTATATACTATGATCACACAATTGCCCCACTTGTATCACATCACCTTTTTATTTCAACTTGTCACATCACTATTAGTCCTAAATTGCCCCTGTCCCAAGTTTTGGAACGTGTTGCAGTCATCAGATTTGAAATTAGTGTATATTTTCAAAATTACATTAAATTTACAAATTAAAACATCAAATAATGTGTTAATAAGGTGTTTTCAATATAGTACACGGTGAAATGAAATTTGAAATGACTGTTTTTTTTTGTTTGTTTTTTTTGCATTTTCCATACTGTCCCAACTTTTTCGGAATTTGGGTTGTATATTAATAAAACAATGTTGGTTGTGAAAAGCTGGGAATGGGTAGTAAAGGCATTATCTATCTTTTTAAACAATAACAAATCTGGTGTAGATGGTCCCTTTAAGGGATTTAAAATTAAAGATGATTATGTTGATGATTGTATTGTATAAAAAAAATTAAATGAGGCTGGTAAACAGAAAAACAAAATACATTTGTTTAAAAAAAATACCTTTTTCTCATAAATAAAGGAATCCTATATATAATAAATACCCTCGTACTGGAACATTTATGTTGTGGGCGGCCTTAATAACGTCTTCAAATTTTTCCAAGCTTTCTTCAATGGAACAATTAATATTTTTTTCACTGAAGGTTTGTGATGCTGCCCCAAATACAGATACCTCTGTAGCACCTGCTGCAATCTGGGGGAAAAAAAACAAGTTTTGAAATGATAACTATTACACCAAAAGCATTTTTTATTATTAAAATCACTATACGCATATATAAACATTCATATACATTTTATTCATATAAGGTGGGCATCAAAATTAAATCCTATTAAAAAAATATTTCTAAATTAGTTTAAATCTATGTACAGGTACAAAATTAAAATAAATAAAAGATCTAAAATTATTTTGATAAATGTGAACTCACTAGGATAATAAGAGAAAAACAATTTTGCATTTTGCTGGAATCTTCTTAAAATAATATAAACAGAATAAAGGCAATTATGCTTCACAAACTAATCTAGTTGTTATTAAACAGCTAACTACAATATATTTAATTGTGATTATGTAATTAATTAGTTACACTAAGATTTAAAAGTAAATACAAATAAATTGGAGCAATGTAGTACAGTATAGGAAATTGCTTTTATGCATTGTGAACTAAGCTCATGAATATTGAAGGAAATTAATTTCTTTTAAGCTTCTGAGACAATTGAAATACTTCAAAGCTAAGACACACTTCTTTAATATAATTTTCATTTAAAGGATAATCCATCTAGTTTTTATTATTATATATATATATATATATATATATATATATATATATATATATATATATATATATATATATATATATATATATATATATATATATATATATATATATATAAATATTTTACCAGGAAGGATACATTGAGATTTCTCTCGTTTTCAAGTATGTTCTGGGACCACAAAATATTGCAAAATAGGGTACAATAAAATACAAAAACAATAATAATACACAATATATGCAAACATTTAACATAGAACTGGTAGGAAATATTTAATCAACCATGACAGGCACATTCTGTTTTGAGATATGTAGAGAGGGATCTCTTAAAGGATTTTAAGCTTGGAGAAGTTTTTAAAGTGTGAGGGAGGTCATTCCATAATTGTGGTGCTCTGTAGGAAAAGGAGGATTGAGCTGCTTTCTTTTTGTATTGAGGCAAGCTAAATAATGTGCTGTTACTGGATCGGAGGATATAGGAGGTGGGAATAGCCGGGGAGAGCATTCTGCTCAGGTAGGGTGGGAGCTTCCCAGAAAGGCTCTTAAAAACATGGTAGGAAAGATGGAAGGTGCGTCTGGATTCCAGCGACAGCCAGTTTAGTTCTTTTAGCATGTCACAATGGTGGGTCCTGTAGTTACATTGTAGCACAAAGCAGCAGAACGAGTTATACAACGTATTTAGTTTATTAAGGTGAGTTTGCAGTGCAGGTGCATATACTACGTCCCCGTAATCCAAAATAGGCATCAGCATTTGCTGTACAATCTTTTCCTTTACTGTAGGACTGAGGCAGGATTTGTTTCTGTACAGGGCACCTAGTTTTGGATAAATTTTAGAGGAAAGTTTTTCTATGTGGAGGCCAAAAGATAGATTGGGGTCTAACAACATACCTAAGTATTTAAAAGAGTGGACTGCGGTGATTGGATTTTGTTTTGAGGCGAAGATGGTAATTTTGTAATTTGTGTAATTTAGGTCCCGTTCCAAAGATCATTGTGACAGTTTTGTCAGTGTTTAGGAAGAGTTTGTTTTTTGAGATCTACTTACTTTTCTACCTCTGTGAACTGGTCTTGGAGCACTGCTTCAAGCTGCGGCAGATCAGAATTGTTTGCATAGATTACAGTGTCATCTGCGTACATGTGTACAGATGAGGATTTGCAGACATTAGGCAGATCATTTATAAATAATGTGAATAGTAGGGGGCCGAGAATGGAACCTTGGGGTACACCACACGTGACTGGGAGAGGGAGGGAGTCGTTGTCAGAAACGGAGACATATTGTGATTTTATTGATATATAATGTGTATGTGTGTAAAAATGTGTATATACATGTGTTATTTCTTTATATGTGTAAATATGCATGTGCACACATACATACATATATGCACATGTATACACACACACACACACACATATATGTATATATACAGGGAGTGCAGAATTATTAGGCAAGTTGTATTTTTGAGGATTAATTTTATTATTGAACAACAACCATGTTCTCAATGAACCCAAAAAACTCATTAATATCAAAGCTGAATAGTTTTGGAAGTAGTTTTTAGTTTGTTTTTAGTTATAGCTATTTTAGGGGGATATCTGTATGTGCAGGTGACTATTACTGTGCATAATTATTAGGCAACTTAACAAAAAACAAATATATACCCATTTCAATTATTTATTTTTACCAGTGAAACCAATATAACATCTCAACATTCACAAATATACATTTCTGACATTCAAAAACAAAACAAAAACAAATCAGTGATCAATATAGCCACCTTTCTTTGCAAGGACACTCAAAAGCCTGCCATCCATGGATTCTGTCAGTGTTTTGATCTGTTCACCATCAACATTGCATGCAGCAGCAACCACAGCCTCCCAGACACTGTTCAGAGAGGTGTACTGTTTTCCCTCCTTGTAAATCTCACATTTGATGATGGACCACAGGTTCTCAATGGGGTTCAGATCAGGTGAACAAGGAGGCCATGTCATTAGATTTTCTTCTTTTATACCCTTTCTTGCCAGCCACGCTGTGGAGTACTTGGACGTGTGTGATGGAACATTGTCCTGCATGAAAATCATGTTTTTCTTGAAGGATGCAGACTTCTTCCTGTACCACTGCTTGAAGAAGGTGTCTTCCAGAAACTGGCAGTAGGACTGGGAGTTGAGCTTGACTCCATCCTCAACCCGAAAAGGCCCCACAAGCTCATCTTTGATGACACCAGCCCAAACCAGTACTCCACATCCACCTTGCTGGCGTCTGAGTCGGACTGGAGCTCTCTGCCCTTTACCTATCCAGCCACGGGCCCATCCATCTGGCCCATCAAGATCCACTCTCATTTCATCAGTCCATAAAACCTTAGAAAAATCAGTCTTGAGATATTTCTTGGCCCAGTCTTGACATTTCAGCTTGTGTGTCTTGTTCAGTGGTGGTCGTCTTTCAGCCTTTCTTACCTTGGCCATGTCTCTGAGTATTGCACACCTTGTGCTTTTGGGCACTCCAGTGATGTTGCAGCTCTAAAATATGGCCAAACTGGTGGCAAGTGGCATCTTGGCAGCTGCACGCTTGACTTTTCTCAGTTCATGGGCAGTTATTTTGCGCCTTGGTTTTTCCACGCGCTTCTTGCGACCGTGTTAACTATTTTGAATGAAACGCTTGATTGTTCGATGATCACGCTTCAGAAGCTTTGCAATTTTAAGAGTGCTGCATCCCTCTGCAAGATATCTCACTATTTTTGACTTTTCTGAGCCTGTCAAGCCCTTCTTTTGACCCATTTTGCCAAAGGAAAGGAAGTTGCCTAATAATTATGCACACCTGATATAGGGTGTTGATGTCATTAGATCACACCCCTTCTCGTTAAAGAGATGCACATCACCTAATATGCTTAATTGGTAGTAGGCTTTCGAGCCTATACAGCTTGGAGTAAGACAACATGCATAAAGAGGTTGATGTGGTCAAAATACTAATTTGCCTAATAATTCTGCACTCCCTGTATATATATATATATATATATATATATATATATATATATATATATATATATATATATTACTGGTAAGGAAGGAGGGCACTCACAGGACTTCATACAAAGGCTAATCTTTTATTAAAGTTCTTAACAAAAGTGCATTGTCAACGTTTCGGCCTTTTCTTAGGCCTTCTTCAAGACAAATTTCATGATCTAAAAACATGAACAAAAAAATAAAATAAAATATATTACAAATATATGATATCCAAATATACACCGAATCGTGACCCTCCACCAAGAACAAACCAAAGTAGTCCAAGTGAAATTTAGAACCGCTTCAATTGAAGCAAAAAATCATGACATACACCAACCAGGGGAGACGTGGGCATAAGATAAGAGAGTAATGAAACAAACAAAAGAAAAGTGAAAGATGAAATGAAGAACAACAAATGATACAAAGAATAGCGAAGAGAATGAGATTAAAGCCAACAAAAAGAAAGAAAAAGGACCACCTAAGGAAGAAATATAGTCCAAATGGGACATGAGCATCTCATGTGAGTGGTATATTATATGACACCAATTAACAAGCGTATATCAAAAATGCATTGACATAGGAATAAACCACCTTAATGATGGTTCAACCAATAGGCTAAATAATTTAGGTAAAGCACGCAACAAGGTCAAACTACTTTAACACACCCCACATAAATCCTAAATATATATTCATCTATTACCAATAATCAGGACAATTGAAGATAACTAAAGTGGGTGCCATACAAATCGTTACAGTGGTGCCCACCCTATCAACCAAGATCCGCCATACAATGACGGCAATAGTCCAGATGGCAACCACTAAACGCTGAATAACAGACCCCAAGGCATCCTTATATATATCACCGCCATATTTATACCTGCTCAATTCATAATCAAGCCCACACAACAATCAGTGCAATATTCACATAGTGGTTAACCAACACACATACTGGCGCTATACATCTATATCAATTAGACTCCCCAATCTAAGACATGTAAATACACATATTGTTATAACCTTGGACCGCGGCGAATCAGTGAACCACTCACTCATACGCTTCAGCGCATATAACAACCATCACCGAAAGCGTGTGAGGTAGAAGAAAAACCTCACGGGCCATAGCCCTTCTTACCTGAGCTCGTGCGGAACACAGCGTCCGCGTTACACTCCTAGAACGACTGAGACATTAGTGGGAAAACAGCCGACACATACGCCCTTAAAAAGGGCGAGCCCGTCCCCCGCAGAGGCCAATCAAATTGCGCGCCGCTGACACGCCTCAGCTGGTCGCGTAACCAAGGCAAATTCATAGCGAACCATTCTGCGTGTATGACAGATGGCTAACCCTGTACTGTTTATAACCACAGGTGCCATTCCCATAGCCCTGATCTGCAAAGCAAACAAAGTCTAATATAGATGTATAACAGAGCTCAGTGCCCCATACGTGGTGCAAGATCATATCCCAGCTACCATAGACTGAAGGGCCCGGTGTTAGTCATATTGAGTGCAGTAACGCAACACACGGCTGGGAATGAATCCCAATTAAAGAAACCATAGTGCTGATGTGGGCAAAATATTGAACATACAGTCGCTACAAAAGTGGCATATCCCATCAAACATAGAATCTTACCGTACAAGAACACACCAAGGGACTCCTAGATCACAGAACTGGTGGTTAAATAGCTATGCCATATTAATTTAATCATAAGGAGAGTTGTGAGGTGGAAAAAAACACCAACCCATCACAAACGTCCATACCCAAAGGTAGGGTAAAAACTTTGTACCAAATGATCAAAGTGATCCAAAGAACTAACCTAGAATAAAATAAAAACATTCAATCATAACATGTCTATGTTGTACACCTATGCGTCTAGGCGTCATAATCTAATTCAACCAGTCCGAAAGAAGTAGTAATAGAGCACCCCAAGTGAGGACCTAGGGATAGTAAGAAACCACATAAATCCAATACCCATAACAAGTGTGCCCAAAGTGAAAAAGACATCCAAGAGGAAGACAAGCAGTGTTATCAGAAGAATAAAGCATAGTCAATACTGGCATTTAGGCCGTTTGGAGCCAGAGTGTTTAATCTATGGATCCATCTGGCTTCACTCCTGAGGAGTTCAGAGTTTCTGTCACCCCCCCGTTTCAAGGGCGCCACCCTATCAATGAGCATGGCCCTAAGGGTGGATACAGCATGGCGTTGCTCCAGAAAATGTCTTGCCACAGGCTGGTCCGAGTGGCCATCTTTTAAGGCCGCTCTAATAGCGCTCTTATGGTTGGCGAGTCTCTCTCAAAACGGGGTGATGGTTTTGCCTACATAGAACCGTCCACATGGACAGGATAACAGGTAAACCACGAAATGAGATGTGCACTTATGCCTTATGCCTTATTGTAAAGCTCTTATTGGTGGTAGGATGGTGGAATCGTTCCCCTGTGATGAGGGAGCTGCAAGTCACGCAACTCCCGCATTTATAACATCCATTCTTGAGTGGTTTTAGCCATGTTCTCTCTTCCTTCCAAGGGTCAGTTCTCATCAAATGTGATTTGAGGCTTCTTCCACTTTTATGCACCACCCTGGGAGGGGGGTTTTCTTTGAACGGTAGTGATTTATCTCCACTTATGAGCAGCCAGTTCTTATAGATCACCTTCCGCAATGTACCTGTGGCCGGAGTAAACCTGGTCACCAGGTTCAGGGTCAGTTCATCTTTGGTAGGGTCTCTACCCAATCCTCTGGCTACTAAGCAACTTCGTTCCTGCAGCTTCAATTCTTCAAGGGGCTGTTTTCCCACTAATGTCTCAGTCTTTCTAGGAGTGTAACGCGGACGCTGTGTTCCGCTCGAGCTCAGGTAAGAAGGGCTATGGCCTGTGAGGTTTTTCTTCTACCTCACACGCTTTCGGTGATGGTTGTTATTTGCGCTGAAGCGTATGAGTGAGTGGTTCACTGATTCGCCGTGGTCCAAGGTTATAACAATATGTGTATTTACATGTCTTAGATTGGGGAGTCTAATTGATATAGATGTATAGCGCCAGTATGTGTGTTGGTTAACCACTATGTGAAATATTGCACTGATTGTTGTGTGGGCTTGATTATGAATTGAGCAGGTGTAAATATGGCGGTGATATATAAGGATGCCTTGGGGTCTGTTATTCAGCGTTTAGTGGTTGCCATCTGGACTATTGCCGTCATTGTATGGCGGATCTTGGTTGATAGGGTGGGCACCACTGTAACGATTTGTATGGCACCCACTTTAGTTATCTTCAATTGTCCTGATTATTGGTAATAGATGAATATATATTTAGGATTTATGTGGGGTGTGTTAAAGTAGTTTGACCTTGTTGCGTGCTTTACCTAAATTATTTAGCCTATTGGTTGAACCATCATTAAGGTGGTTTATTCCTATGTCAATGCATTTTTGATATACGCTTGTTAATTGGTGTCATATAATATACCACTCACATGAGATGCTCATGTCCCATTTGGACTATGTTTATTCCTTAGGTGGTCCTTTTTCTTTCTTTTTGTTGGCTTTAATCTCATTCTCTTCGCTATTCTTTGTATCATTTGTTGTTCTTCATTTCATCTTTCACTTTTCTTTTGTTTGTTTCATTACTCTCTTATCTTATGCCCACGTCTCCCCTGGTTGGTGTATGTCATGATTTTTTGCTTCAATTGAAGCGGTTCTAAATTTCACTTGGACTACTTTGGTTTGTTCTTGGTGGAGGGTCACGATTCGGTGTATATTTGGATATCATATATTTGTAATGTATTTTATTTTATTTTTTTGTTCATGTTTTTAGATCATGTAATTTGTCTTGAAGAAGGCCTAAGAAAAGGCCGAAACGTTGACAATGCACTTTTGTTAAGAACTTTAATAAAAGATTACCCTTTGTATGAAGTCCTGTGAGTGCCCTCCTTCCTTACCAGTACTCTATACATATTAATTGAGGATTGCACCCAGGCATTGGAAACAGTAATGTGGATGGAGTGCTAGGCCACCGGCTATTACATATATATATATATATATATATATATATATATATATATATATATATATATATATATATATATATATATATATATATATATACCCTTTTGATATTTTTTATTCATTTTGAATATGTTTTAATGCTCTAAATTCTGATATTCTTCAAATAAAAATATTATCTATCTATCTATCTATCTATCTATCTATCTATCTATATATTATATATATATATACCAATCACAATAAAGCAAATGATCCGGTTCTGTTAGATAAAAAGTCCAACTTTAATGGTCAAATTAAAAGTACAACAGACATCAGTAGCAAGCGTCTGACATGTTTCGGCCCGGGGCCTTACTCATAGATTGTCTATAAGTAAGGCACCAGGCCGAAACATGTCAGACACTTGCTACTGATGTCTGTTGTACTTTTAATTTGACCATTAAAGTTGGACTTTTTATCTAACAGAACCGGATCATTTGCTTTATTGTGATTGGTATCAATTTTCCCCTTTTACAAGCCGAGTTGCTGCTTATACCTTTGGAACAGTTTTGGAACTTCATACAATTGCCTTGGAAGTTATCCTTGGGCTAAACACAGCCTCTAAAACAGCTGGAGCTTTATTACCATCTCAGGTTGGTGGAGCGGTATCGACCACATCATAGACGTGTTGGGCCTGTTGCTACATTGCACCTATGACACAGACGGACACAGACGGAGTGAAAGCGAGGTTGATCCATTCCCCTGTCTACCTGGAACCTGGCGGTGGCAGTGCTATATAGGAAAAGTGTGTGTATTCTCCAGTATTTTCCATGAGTGTCTTTACATGCTGCCTCTTGCTTGGAGTACAAGCGTTTTGACCTGTTAAAATTCAAATTTCTTCTACCGAGCAACCGCATCCTGAACTTTTTCACAAGGAACTTTTTCTGATTGCTCCTTTCTTGAGCCCCTGCAGTCTGTGACTTTTTTCTTCTTTGAGCATATACTGTATATACAGTGGATATAAAAAGTCTACACACCCCTGTTAAAATGGCAGTTTTCTGTGATGTAAAAAAATGAGACAAAGATAAATCATTTCAGAATTTTTCCACCTTTTAATGTGACCAATAAACTATGCAACTCAATTGAAAAACAAACTGAAATCTTTTAGGTGAAGGGAAGTAAAAATAAAAAAATAAAATAATATGGTTGCATAAGTGCAAACTAAACTAATACTTTGCTGAAGCAGCTTTTGATTTTATTACAGCACTCAGTCTTTTGGGGTATGAGTCTATCAGCATGACACATCTTGACTTGGCAAGATTTGCCCACTCTTCTTTGCAAAACACTCCAAATATGCCAGATTGTGAGGGCATCTCCTGTACACAGCCCTCTTCAGAACACCCCACAGATTTCCGATTGGATTCAGGTCTGGGCTCTGGCTGGGCCATTCCGGAAACTTTAATCTTCTTCTGGTGAAGCCATTCCTTTGTTGATTTGGATGTATGCTTTGGGTCGTCGTCATGCTGAAAGATGACGTTCCTCTTCATGTTCAGCTTTCTAGCAGAAGCCTGAAGGTTTTGTGCCAATATTGACTGGTATTTGGAACTGTTCATAATTCCCTCTACCTTGAATAAGGCCCCAGTTCCAGCTAAAGAAAAACAGCCCCAAAGCATGATGCTACCACCACCATGGTTCACTGTGGGTATGGTGTTCTTTTCGTGATATGCAGTTTTGGTTTTGCGCAAAACATATCTTTTGGAATTATTGCCAAAAAGTTCAACCTTGGTTTCATCAGACCATAACACCTTTTCCCACATGCTTTTGGGAGACTTCAGATGTGTTTTTGCTAAATTTAGCTGGGTTTGGATGTTTTTCTTTGTAAGAAAAGTCTTCCGTCTTGCCGTCTACCCCAAAGCCAAAACATATGAAGAATACGGGAGATTGTTGTCACATGTACCACACAGATATTACATGCCAGATATTCCTGCAGCTCCTTTAAGGTTGCTGTAGGCCTCTTGGAAGCCTCCCAGACAAGTTTTCTTCTCATCTTTTCATCAATTTTGGAGGGACATCCAGTTCTTGGTAATGTCATTGTTGTGCCATATGTTCTCCACTTGATGATGACTGTCTTTACTGTGTTCCATGGTATATCTAATGCCTTGGAAATTCTTTTGTACTCTTCTCCTGACTGATACCTTTTAACAATGAGATCCCTCTGATGCTTTGGAAGCTCTCTGTGGACCATGGCTTTTGTGTAGGACACGACTAAGAAAATGTCAGGAAAGACCTACTAGAACAGCTGAACTTTATTCAGGGTTAATCAGAGGCACTTTAAATTATGGCAGGTGTGTGGTGACTCTTATTTAACATGGTTTTGAATGTGATTACTTAATTCTGAACACAGCTACATCCCCAGTTATAAGCAACCACATTATTTTAGGTTTTTTTTGTTTACTTCCCTCCACCTTAAAGATTTCAGTTTGTTTTTCAATTGAGTTGTGTAGTTTATAGGTCACATTAAAGTTCTGAAATGATTTATCTATTTTTTTTACATCTCAGACATTTTAACAGGGGTGTGTAGACTTTTTATATCCACTGTATGTATGTGTGTATATATATATATATATATATATATATATATATATATATATATATATATATATATATATATATATATATATATATATATATATATATATATATATATATATATATATATATATATATACTAGGCAATGTTTAAAAACTACAACCCCTCAGGCTAAAGCTAAAAAAAAAAAAAAAAAACTAAAATAACAGAAAAAAATAAAAAGGTATCCAAAATAAAAAATTTAAACCTAAACTAATACCCCTATAAAAATAAAAATTCCCCCTAAAACAAAAGCACCCCCTAATCTAATTCTAAACTACCAATAGACCTTAAAAGGGCTTTTTTTGTAGGAAAATATGGAGCAGAAGGAGGAGGTTCTATGTGCTGATGTAGCACGCTTGACGTAGGTGCACGAGACCGGCACCAGGGAGAGGAATATGTGCGACATCGCCACAAGCGGAACTCACAGAGAATACCATGGGTCTGGCTAACGGCAAGTGGAGACCGAAAGCAACAACCAGAATCCAGAGCCGATGAGCCAGAGGTCTCATTGCCTGGTTCCCGCAAGCGGCTCAGATCATTCCCTAGGCTAGGGGGACCAGAGAGGGGAAGCAGGAAGAAGGTAGAGGGTTTGTTTATACAGCATGTTTATAGTGAGTATTTGTTTCCTCCCAAACTCACTGTTAAACGGGGTTTTGTTTTTTCTTTGTTCATTAGCCTCCCCCTTACCTGCCCCATGCACTAACCAGAAATTGAATGCCACTAGCAGTATGGCAGTATAGAACTATTAAGGCACATTTAACATCTGTGCTTTCTAAGAGGCCCCCAAGGAAATGTGGGCTGTGCAACGGCAAGGGAACGTTCTTTCCTCACTGCCCCTTATGCGTTAATATAACAATCTTAAATGAGATATACGGGGAGGACAAAATTATTTTGTAAAGTTATAAACATTGAACTGTAACATTAATATATGCCTGTAGGAAAGATTACCTAGTGTATAAGGAGGAAATTATAGTAGGGGAAAAAGAAGGAAAACAGAGAGTTAAGGTCTGGCAGCTGGAGTGAATGTAGCTCATTTCCCTCTATACTCATAAAGAAAAACAGTACATTGTACATAACACAGCCGCTTGGTTTAAAAAAAAAAAATAAGAAAAGAAAAGGAAAAGAAAGGAAAAAAAGAAAAAATAAAGGAACAAGGAAAGGAAAAAGAAAAAGGAAAAGGAAAACAAGAGGAGAAAGGGAAAGAAAGGAAGAACATAAGGGAACCAAAGGAAAGAGTGTAGGGAAAGGGGAGAACAAGGAAAAGAAAAGGAAAAAAAGAGAAAGGGAAACAGCGAGCTGGGCTGCTGTAAAAGGCCCAGTCTGCATCACCTGGCATGATTGAGTGCCGCTATCCTTGTGGATGCCCTGAAATTGTGTATCTTGCATGTTTCGTGCCTGATAGACTCACACATGGGCTGCCTGTATTTGTGTTCTGTTCCCTTTATTATATATACTGGCGAGGAATAACATTACTCCCTGTACAGAGCCAGGGAGCTGGGCTGCTGTAAAAGGTCCAGCATGCACTACTTGGCACGTTGGAGGGCCACTGTCTTTGTGAGTACCTCTCAATTGTTTTGCACACTGTGTTTATGTTCTGTTTATGCTGCATGTATCTGTGTTTTCTCCTTCCTCCTGCATGTTTATGAGGAATACTGACACTCCCTACATGGAGTCAGCGAGCTGGGCTGCTGTTGAAGGCCTAGCCTGCTCCTACAGGCATATTTGAGTGCCGCTGGAATATATGAGTACCCTGCACGCACTTATACTCTTTTTCCACAAATTTGCTATTGATACACACATGTGGTGTTTCCTTAATTATCCTCTCTAGAATGGCAGGAGCAGATGGTTGTAAAGAAGCCGGTCTAGAAGAAAAGCACCCCCTGATTAGTTAAGAATCTGTTGATGACAGAGGAAGCTTTCTTGGTTCTTCTGTGGGACTTTGAGAGGACTGAGTCTTACTTAATAGTTGAGTCACTTAAGTACCTCTTTTACTGTAGTACATCATGGTCTTTCTCCCCTTTTTTGTTTTCCTTTGTTATTGCAATATGTATTTCCCTCTTATTGTAATATAAGGTGTTAGTATATTTTACATATAGGTGGGTGTTACTTTACAGGAGTATTGGGTTGTGAAATAAGTATGTTGCTGAATATTTGCTTACTTCCACTTCTCAGTGCTTATTGATTTGGTTAGCTTTTTAAAGAAGTTAGGTTTTCACACAATCATAGGTAAGGATTTTTTCATGATATAAAACTAGTATAGGGGAGGAGAAGATAAGAAAGGTAGAGATGAGACTGTGGAGGGGGATGAAGGAAAATGGAATGAGAAGGTTTTGAACCAAAAGAAACACAAATTATGACTCTCTATTTATTGGTCCCTTATGGATAAATATATATATAATACTAAGACCTCAACTATGACGGGGAGAAGGCAACAAGAAAAAAAGCAGGTTAGACGTAGTACTGAATTAGTTTCAGAACCCTCCCAGGAGACCAGGCCTGATCTAATAACTAATACAGAGCTGCTGAAAAAGATTAGTGCATTATTTATGCCTAAATTTGACGCAATACAAAATAGTATTGATGCAGTTTCACAGGAAATTAAACAAATTTCTGCTAGAATAGGCTTAGTAGAACAGCGTATTTCAGACCTAGAGGACAGAGACATCGAAAAAGATAGTGAAATTACAGGAATGCGGAAGCAAGTTAAAGTTGAAGATCTTGAAAATAGATCAAAGAGGAATAATTTAAGAACTATCAGTATTTCAGAGGCATTGACGGAGAAAGATATATTACATTTTGCAGCAGTACAGCTCCCTATGTTATTACAAATATCAGATGTTAACCAAGCTTTTGTATTTGAGCGCGCCCATAGGATTAGGGTTCTTAGGAATCAGGAGGAGACAAGGGCTAGACCCAGGTCTATAATTATAAAATTCTTGAACTTTCAAGATAAGATAAAAATGTTTACAGGCATATAGACTCCAGAAAGATGTATTCTATCAAAATAAGACATTTGTAATATTTCATGATTTCTCTTATGAGACCTCTAATAGGAGGAGAATATGTGCACCATTATGTTCTCGGTTGATTCAGGAAGGTAGGTCAGTGAAGCTTTTATACCCACCTAGAATAAGTATAAAAAACAAGGAAGGGTTTAACATTTTTGACACTCCTCAGGATGCAGAAAATTTCTTAAGAGAGGAAATTAAGTAATAAGGTAAGGCCGGGTCAAGAGGCCTATAACACTAAAATGCAGTCTAAGAAAATGGGTAGGAACATCTTTGTAGTTCTTAAAGGGGGTGTGGGGGGAGGGATGTGTGGTTGTGTTTTGTTTTGTTTTTTTCCTTTTTTTTCTTTTTCTCTCTCACTGGGATCCCAGGGGTATAAAAGGAAGTTATGGTTCCCGAAGGAAATTATATATAATATCTGCAATGTATAAGATGGGCTCTTGGATTGTGGGAGGGTTTACCTCCCCAATAAAGAGGAAAGTGGTCTTACAACATTTAAATAAACTGAAAAAAGACATAGGGGCATATTTATCAAGGTTTGGCGGACCTGATCCGACAGTGCGGATCAGGTCCGCCAGACCTCGCTGAATACGACGAGCAATAAGCTCGCCGTATTCAGCATTGCACCAGCAGCTGACAAGACAATGCAGTCCCCTGCAGACTCACGGCCAATCGGCCGCCAGCAGGGGGGTGTCAATCAACCCGATCGTATTCAATCGGGTTATATTGTGGCGATGTGTGTCCGCCTGCAGGCGGACAGGTTATGGAGCAGCGGTCTTTCTGTCTGTCGGCCTGCTCAGAGCAGGCAGACAGGTTATGAAGCAGCACCAGCAGGGGGGTGTCAATCAACCCAATCGTATTCAATCGGGTTATATTGTGGCGATGTGTGTCCGCCTGCAGGCGGACAGGTTATGGAGCAGCGGTCTTTCTGACCGCTGCTTCATAACTTGTGTTTCTGGCGAGCCTACAGGCTCGCCAGAAACACGGGGCATCAAGCTCCATACAGAGCTTGATAAATATGCCCCAGTGCATTGTTGCAGAAAACACATTTGGATGAAATAGAAAGTCAAAAATTAAAATGGGGCTGGGTAGGGGATTTAGTTTATGCTGCAGGCACACATAGAAAAAAGGGGTGGCCATATTGTTTAGGAACAATTTGCAATACCAAATCATTAAGAGAGAAATAGATCAACAAGGTAGATGTATTATACTTCAATTTGAACTAGGGAAGAAAAGAATAGTATTATGTAATGTTTACGGCCCGAACGAAAAGAAAAGCCACTTTTGGAAGTTAATTCAATCCAAATTAGTGGACTTCGATAAAAATATTATATTAGGCGGTGACTTGAATATGATTGCATCCGAATTAGTGGATAGAAAGCGGATTGGGAAAAGAGATCAATTGGGGAATAGGGATACCAGGACATTCAAATCTTTTTTGTTATAGCTTGGAGCTGATGGATATTTGGAGGAATGGCCATCCGGATAGTAAGGAGTTTACCTTTCTATCCAAAGCCTACAAATCTCTATCCCATATTGATATGTTTTTAATTAGTAAAAATATTTTTTCCCTTGTTTAAAACACAGCAATTATGCCAATTACTATCTCTGACCAATATTACTATCTTTAGTAGCGAACCCAATGACTCCACTAAATAACAAATTGTTTTTACCTAGTTACTTATATAATAATTTGAACTTTTGGAAATTCTTGGGGGCATATGTATCAAACTCCGTATGGAGCTTGATGCCTCGTGTTTCCGGCGAGTCTTCAGACTCGCCAGAAACAGCAGATATGAAGCAGCGGTCTCAAAGACTGCTGCTTCATAACCTGTCCGCCTGCTCTGAGCAGGCGGACAGACTTCGCCGGAAATCAACCCGATCGAGTACAATCGGGTTGATTGACACCCCCTGCTGGCGGCCGATTGGCCGCAAGTCTGCAGGGGGCGGCATTGCACCAGCAGCTCTTGTGAGCTGCTGGTGCAATGCTGAATATGGCGAGCGTATTGCTCGCTGTATTCAGTGAGGTCCGCCAGCCCTTGATAAATAGGGGCCTTGGTTAGTAAATGGGATGATTACTATAGTTGGAATAAAGGCTCAGTGGAGAATATAGAAACTATATGGCAAGCCTTTAAGTCAGTTATAAGGGGTGGGGGGAATTCTAGCTTATTTAGTTAAACTAAAGAGGAAAAGTAATAGCCACTGGATACAGCTTACGAACCAGATAATTAATAAATATCAAAACTATCTACGAAATAATAGCAATAATAATTGGAAAGAATATTTAGAAGCCAAGAAGCAGAGGGACGCCTGGTGCATCTCGAAAGAAAGTCAATGCGAGCTCAGAAGAAATAGTAAATTTATGTCTTACAGTAATAAAACAGGGAGATATCTGGCCAAAATGGTTAACTTCCAGAAGTCTATTAAAGTAAAAGATAAAATGCTTAGTCAATCACAAGATATTATTCATGAATTTCAACAATACTTTAAGAATGTGTATGGGGAGAGAGCAGTTGATTGTCAAAAGAAAAAGATATTTTAGGAAGATATTAGGCTCCCTCAAAGAGCAAAGGAAGATCTGGAAAATCTGAACTCCCCAATTTTGGATGAGGAAATTAAAAAGGCTATAAAAAGGTTGAAGCTTAACAAAGCACCAGGTCCAGATTATATTCCAAGACAACTTTTTTTAAATTATTGAGGATAAAATTACTTCAATATTAAATAAGATATACAACTCCTTTCTCAAAGAAGGAAAATCTCCATCTAAATATTTTAACAAATCTAGAATAGTCTTGATTCCAAAACAGGGGAAATATTTGAAATTAATGGACTCTTATAGGTCTATTTCCCTTTTAAATGTGGACTATAAGATACTAACATATATTTTGGCTAATAGGCTCCAGGAAGCTATTGGTATTCTTATCCACCCAGACCAAACTGGGTTTATCAAAGAAAGGACATTAGTGAATAATATTAGGAAATTGGAAATAGCTATAAACTTTTGTGAAATAGCAGAGAAGGAGGGAACTTTTATGGGTAAAGACACAGTGGTCATATCTATAGATACACAGAAGGCTTTTGATTCCCTGCTTTGGGATCATATGTTTACTACTATTAAGAACTTTGGAATTACATGTAACTTTGTTAATATCATATCACTACTTTACTCCTCTCCTTTCGCAGCCCTAGTTATTAACTCCACCATCTCAGATACATTTATTTTACAACGTGGGACAAGACAGGGGTGTCCTATATCACCTCTTCTTTTTCATTTATCCTTAGAACCCCTAGCTATATATTTTAGGGATTGTTTAGAGGGAATCGATATTGGGCAGTTTAAAATACAGCAAGCATTATATTCGGATGATCTCCTTATCTTTACCCAAAATCTTCAAAACTTACCTTTAATTATTACTGGGTGAGACACATTTCAAACATTTATTGGTTTTGCAATAAATAAAGACAAATCTGAAATAGTATGGTTAATTAAGCATAGGAATTCCCCTTTCACTCCGTTTAGGGAGGCAAAAGAGCATGTTACGTATTTAGGACTGAAACTGGCACAGGACCCCAGAAAATGGTATAGTTTAAATTTTTCACCATTGATTACTTCCTTTAAGAAGTCTTATAATTAAGAGACAGTCTTATAATTAACAAATGTATGACAATTTATCTGGAAAAATAAAAAATCTAGAATAGCCACAAATAGTATGGTTGCGGGTAAGAGTGGTATGGGATTGCCTATACCAGATTTTGAAACTTATAACATAGCGGTGAATGTAAAATATGTTTTTGATTGGTTTCTAGAGATAGGGCATTCTATAATTTATGACATTAAAGGGGCTTTGGTTGCTCCCTTTTCATTAAAAGCCCTTGTGCATGTGTCTCCGTCCATAATTCCTAAAGTAATAAAACGATTAATAGTTATAGAACCACCTATTCGGGCTTGGCGTAAGTTTTGCAAAAATATAGGATTTAACTTCAGAGTCTCTCCTTATTTGACCATTAGAGGGAACAGAGATTTTTCTGAAGGATATGGGTCAACAAGATTTAGAAAATGGACAGCTGCGGGGGTTAGATATATGATTCAAGTAATTAACTTGAAAGAGAGTAGAGTTAAAACCTTTGATGACTGTAAGTTAGAATTTGGGATCACAAATAACCATTTTTTTCATACTTACAACTTCGTCATTAAGCAGAGCAAATTTTGAGATTGACAGAGCTGGAGTGGAACAACAAATTTCTAAAACATATATTATTATTACTCCTGGTTGGGGAATTCTCTATCTCGCCCATGTATAGGTTTTTATTAAATGCGCAGGAACAAAGTAATATTAGATATTTTAAGTTAAAATGGAGGGAGGGATGCGTAAATCAAAAGGAGTTGGAGACACTGACAAATTCTGTTACTAAGGCTGCCAAAGCCACTAGGGGGGAATACTACAGAGAGCAGCAAGTTAAGATCTTGTATCAAATTTACATTGCCTCCAAACTTCTCTCATACTGGACGAAATTTGGGGACAAATTATCATGTATTAGATGTAAGTTTAGTTCAGCTGATATGGTCCATCTTTTCTGTTCCTGTCTAATAATGCAAAGATATTGGGGTAAAATTTCATTTTGGGCAACAAATATTTTAAATCAGTATATTTATCTGAATAGTCAGAATGTGTTTTTTTTAACAACTTATGATGATGTTGGTGGAAACACACTGCTATTAAACACAGTTATTCTTTGTGGAAGCAAAATAATTTTGAGGCATTGGCAGTCCAACAAAGAACCTAAATTCTCAGAATTTAAGAATGCAATGCTATATCAAATGTTTCTAGAACAAGTTAAAATACAGATGGAAATGGAAAATAACATAAAGTTCTTCTTTGCTAAATGGGAAAAATATATTAGGTCACTGGATATTAATACTCAGAAATTAGTTATCCTTCCTTTTAAAAACTCAATATTTATACAGGAATCTAATGGTTGTACCCCAGGGTTCACTAGGGGGAGGTGCAGGGTTGTCAAATAAATATTTTTTTTTTATTATTTTTTTGTGTGTTTGTATGTGGGAGTGGTTGAATGTAGGCTCATTAAATAAAACAACAACAATCCTTAGGTATGGTATACACAGTGTATTATTATAGATCATACAACATTGTTGAAAGCTAATCAGGGGTATTTCTTTTTATAATTTGGGTATTATGCAGAGCCATATCTTGCCCTGTTTGGTGTATTGTTCTGTGATATGTATGATCCTTGTACAATGTTGGTTTTTCTAATAAAAAAAGAAAAAAAATATGGAGCAGAAAAAAGGGACAGTGAAGGGAAATACATCTCTACTGTTTATGTGTGTTACTGGCAACCAAAGAGATATAATTATTATAGGTTACTGGCAGCCAAGGGGTAAAATGACTGCTTTAGTTGTGAAAAATATACATGGTAGATCAAGAGTGTAGAGCTTTGGTGGGTGGGGGGGAATATTTTTGTGAAACCACAGACCATCATGCCCAGTCACCTACAGATTGTCCAGTATTTTTGTGGAGGACAGCTGCAACCCCAATGGCGGCTGTGTTCTAGGCTGTAAGCTCTGTCGGTTTGACTGCACTATTACTGCCTCAGGAGTAAGGCAATGCAGAATAAGCAGAAAAGAGGAAATCCCAGGCTAGTGGCCGCAGGGACAGAGTGTCACTGTGATTCCAGGCCTATCAGTGGGGTGCATCCATTCATGATGTGATCAGTGTGTATCTCATGCTGCTGCTGGAAGCCTGATGTGAGCATACAGCACTTGTCGAAAATGACAATTACTGTGTATACAATCATTGTTACAGCCAGTCACAGTAATTGTATACTTAAAATGGAGTCTAGATACTAGCATTCTGCAATGCATGCTGGTATCAGGCTCAGTGGTCAATCACTGGATGCATCAGGAGTGAGGCATTCAGCTCTTTTGCTGCCCTTAAAAGGGCATTCAGCTCTTTTAAGAAGTGTCCATAACCCTAATCTAAAATATAACAAACCCCCCCAAATTTAAAAAAAGTCTAACCCCAAAAATAAAAAATGTAAACCTAATGCCTATGAAAATAAAAAAAAAAAACCTAATCTAATGCTAAACTAACAATAGGCCTTAAAAGGCCCTTTTGTATGGTATTTCCCTAAGTTAAACAGCTCTTTTACAGTTACAAAAAATTCTAAGTCCCTCCTAACAGTAAAACCCACATTCCACCAAACCCCCCCATATAAATAAACCTAACACTAAAAACCTAAACTACCCATTACCCTTAAAAGGGCATTTGTATGGACATTCAGCTATTTTGCTGCCCTTAAAAGGGCATTTAGCTCTTTTAAGAAGTGCCTATCCCTAAAAGTAAATAAAACAAACCCCCCAATTTTTTTTTTTTTTTTAAAACTACGTCTAACCCCCAGGTTGGTAATCAGCCAACAGGATTCCAGTAGCTCTCATCCTTTTGGCTGATTTGAATTTGAAGAATCAAATCAGCCAATAGGAATTAAAGGGACGCCATCTTTAATCACGTATCTTGAATTCACTATTCAGTTTACGGCAGAGATCATACGAAGAGGATCCTCCACACTCCATGGCTCTGCGGTCGCCGGTCTTCAGTTCCAGGGTGGCCGGTCTTCATTTCCAGGGTCGCTGGTCTTCAGTTCCAGGGTGGCCGGTCTTCAGCTTCGCCCTCCGCTCTGCGCCAGCTTGTTTCTGGAAGAAGAAAGAAGAGGTCGCTGCTTGGAAGAAGACTTCACTGCCTGGAAAAGGACCTTCTCCGGGGTTGTTTTATTTAGATTAGGGATGGGCACTTCTTAAAAGAGCTAAATGCGGGGGGCGGAGTTAACCGCTGAATGAAGAGGTGGTGTGTCTGTGGAGCTCTGATGCACCGGAGAGCTAATTAATGTGAAAAAACTTAGCCAGATCCTCTTAATAGTTGAAATACCTACAATTTATTGCTGAAGAGGTACAGAGAAGGCTAATCATCAACTTTGCTGACCGGGACTCGCTACACAGCTATATTACTTCTGAACCCGATATTGCAGCACGGCCACAACAGCGGAATACACTACGAGGACTGCCTGTACAAACAAGTGCCAGCTTGGTCTCCGGAGGGTCGGGGATCCGCTCCGGAGACTATCGACTGCCGACATTGGAGACTTTTCAGTTAAACAACTTAGCCCGGCACAACAACGAGCAGGAGAGGAAGCGGCAGTGTGTCATCTCGGACAGCGGAGCCAAGAGTGTTGAGAGCCGGTAAGCCCGCGGGACAGAGGTCTCACTAGAGGGGGCACTAATAACGAACCCCATACATTATCTTTTGCTCATTGCACATATAAAGACTTGGGATCTGTGATTACCGGGAGGAGATAGGTACATAGAAAGAAAGCCCTTCATAAGCTGGGACGAGCAGGGGAAAACTCACTATATTGAGAATAAAGTTGTATTGGAACAGCTATAAATGAATGGGGGAAAACTTTCTATATTGAGAAGTTAGCAGTATTGAAACACAAATTTTGGCGCGAAAATCCGCCATCTTAATACAATACTACGCAGCACTATTATTTCACTCCCTGCTTGTGGGAGCCGCAGATTGTCCACATACAGATAGTGCAGGTTGATCAAGAACCTGTAATATGTAATCGCTAACAAGGCAAACTCCTACGCTTACAGGGAAGTCTCAAGCAGAAACAGCAGGTGTTTGGCGATCATACAAAGCCTCCAAGTTGCCAAATTTTTACTTTTTCTCTCAAGCCCAGAAACACTCATAAGTACTTTATTTGGCACCCAAGCAGCTCTATTATTATCATGACACTCAATTTCCACCCTCTTGTCTGTTAATCCAGGATAGTTTACAGTGGTCTATTTTCTAGCTCCAAGCAACTTGATCACTTCACAAATTGGCTGTAATTAAGGGACTTAAACCTCAAGAGATTCCTCTCCCCCTCACACACCTATATTGAACCACTCATATGCTGAATGCAGAGAACTTAAACACATAGCTCTGGAAAAGTGCAGGGGAGGTCAGAGTGTGGAGAATACACTTCGCTGACTGAAATATATTTTTTGTTATAGCAGTTTAAACGAATGTAATGTTTTTCATGTGGGCTGGCTCTCCCTCTGATTTACAGATGCAGTGTGGATTTAACTGGATGTAAAGTAGTTTCCTAATTGCCTTGAATCCGATAGGCCCTACACCAATCCACTGCATATATACTCAATTGTTCCCCACTCCAGGTAGGCGCTCACCTCCCCCCTTTCCTGCTGTGCCACGTTGCAGCAGGTCATATCCACTTCCATTTCTCCGACTTGGCCCAGTGAGGGCACAATCCCTGAGATGCGGCGCCAGCTGGAAATCTTTCATCGAAAGGACATTATTAGTTAATGGGTTTTTGTCATCTCTGAAAACACTCCAAGAGACATATTATAAGAAGTGAAGGGACACATGCCCCAAATTATGGCTTCACACTAAATTTTTGAGAGGGGGGAGATGTGGAGACACTAAGCAACTACAGCAACACTCGAAGCTAACTTAAGTTGTCTTAATTGGCGGCTTTGTCCTTTGTGAGGATCAGTGCCTTTAAACTCTGCCGAAAGAAATCACTTCACAAGGCGATTAATTGGATTACAACCCCATTAACGGGGAAACCCTCAACCTCCAGTCCAAAATGGCACATTCCAGCAAGAAGAAACACCAGCAAAGGTTGAGAGAGGGTCCCAAACGTACTGTAGCAGACCATTTTAGCAATAGAATATCTTCTGACAGAGATGGTTCAGATGAAGAGTCTAGAGATTTGCATTCTTCATATAAAGAGACACTTGATACGGAGAGTACTCTTAGAGGGAAATCACCACAATCTGATTCCAAAGTTCTGGACTCAATTAATGCATTATCATCCAAGATAGATTCCCACTACACTTCCCTCAGAAGTGAAATCCGCAATTCTGTGGCAGACCTGAGAAGAGACCTGAATATACAGAATGAAAGGACAGAGGCATTAGAAAGAAAACAAGAGGATATGGCTGTATATCAAGCTAATGTACTCGCATATGCCCAATCACTAGCGGAGATTATAAGTGACCTGGAATCTAAGATTGCCGACAATGAGGATAGATCCAGAAGGAACAACATTAGGATCAGAGGTATCAAGGAAGATGTAAGCCCCTCTGGATTAGCGGAGTACCTTTTGACCCTCTTTAAAGATCTCTTGGGTCCTTTCCAATCTACGGACGCTTTGATAGATAGAGCTCATAGAGCAATTAAACCAAGAACGATGCCTTCAGAATTGCCAAGAGACGTCATAGTGCGCCTCCATTACTTTACTTTTAAGGAAAGACTAATGAGGGCCTCATTTTCCAATAAATCTTTCTCTGAAAAATACCCTAGAATTCAACTGTTTCCTGACCTCTCCTCATTTACTTTAGCAAAAAGAAGATCATTTGCACCTATCACACTCAAACTGAGGAAAGCTGGGATTAAGTATAGATGGGGCTTTCCAGTGAGGATTTCTTTTCAACATGAAAACAAAAGCTGTGTCGTCACTTCACTTGAACAGGGTTTGAGCTTATTGGCAACTCTAGGTTGGGTCAACAGACAGAAAGTCCCAATCCTACTCCAACCTTACAGAGAGACTTAAGACCGTCGGCAGCGGAATGGCAGCCTTTACCAAAAAGACCAAACAAGCAACAGGATAGAGCCTCAACAATATTGTCAGGAGAATGAGTTCCCCCTTGAGTTCTTCACTAATCCACACAGAACTATTCTATACTGGAGTTAAACTACATACTCCACAAAACAGAGTGTTGCTAATATGTGGTAATGAGTTATGACTTTAGGAGCCTAAGACAAATCTGATTGTTCCATGAAGTCTTAGTAATGTATATCTAGGTCATTTATGACTCCACATTATGAGATGAGAGACACATGACATATAGTCCTAACATAACTTTCCTGGTTCATCACTTTAGAATTATGGGAAAGACTGGCCAACATTAATGATGTTTTCAATGTAATGTTATGTTGTATTCATGCTTTTCCTTGCAGGTTTTTGCTCTGTAAAATATGAGGAGTCTACCACTATTCTTATTCCTCATTACTATAGATTTATAGGAAGGTCTTACCAACTTTAATAATGTTCCCCATGTAATATTATGTTGTTTGTCTCCTCATCATTGCTTTAGAATTATGGGAAGGACTAGCCAACGTTAATGATGTTTTCTATGTAATGTTGTGTTGTATTCATACTTGTCCTTGCAGGTTTTTGCCTCGTAAAAATATGAGGAATCTATCACTATTTTTATTCCTCATTATCATAGATTTATAGGAAGGTCAAACCAACTTTAATAATGTTCCCTAAGTAATGTTGTGTTGTTTGTCTCCTCTTCTTTGCAGGTTTTTGTTCTGTAAAAATAGAAGGGGTATATTACTAGATTTAAGTTACAACCTGGTCTACAGGTAGATATAATATATTTGTCAAATTATATCCCACAAATACTGTTACTTTTTATTAGTTTGGTTGCTTGGTTGCTCTCCATGCTGGTTCCCCCCTCCTTCTTCTCTAATCTTACTTCTCATACTATATTACACTATACCCAAGCTTGTTGTGAAAAATACGGAGATAGGGGAGAAGCCCTGCTTCTTTCTCTTTTCTCTCCCATTTAAGGTGTTTGATAGATATCCCTAGCCTTTTTGGCATATACCTTTTGATCTACCAAAACTAGATAGCTTGAGACTTTTCCCCTAGTGTACTTAATTGTATGCTGGGAGAGGTAATTGTACCTCTCTACCACTTTTTCGCGAGTGGCCTCCACCCCCCCCCCTCTTCTTTTTCCTCTCCTTTTTCCTCTTCTTTTTTCTCTTTTTTTCTCCTCTTTTCTTCTTTTACATCTCTTAATTTCCCTTTCTCTTTTCTTCCTCTTCTCTTGGCTGGACCATCAACCCCCCTTCTATGATATCTCTTCTTTATAACCTTTACTTCTATCCACATGCCAAGAAGTAGATAACAGTTATTATTTAAACTGTTTATATAAAGTTCAGCTACTTGGCTATTGTTCACCCCTATTCTTTGTGAACAAATAAGCGGTATTTATCCGCTGTGGTTATTATATTGTCATAAGTTGCTCCTATATCTCTTCCTTACTTATCTAGTCTCTGAAGACGGTTACCTACCGTATCCACTAAATAGGAGCAACATATTATGTTTTCCTATATGTTGTATAGTTTTAGATAATAAATACACCTTTATATTATGTTTAGTCTATCACTCTATAGGATGTATAAGTTCCTCAGGATGTTTGAGTTATTGAAAGACTCTTTTTGTGTTATGACATAGGAAACTAAATAGAAAAGAGGTAAACCCAGAACGTAAATGTTGCACTTCGAGTCTACAGCCAATGTCTTATTAATACCATGTGTGTTATGTATTATAGTAAGCCGCTGAATGTATACTGTTTGGTGTATTGTATACTTGATATTACCTCAATAAAAAACTTTGATTATAAAAAAAAAAGAGCTAAATGCCCTTTTAAGGGCAGCAAAAGAGCTATATGCCCTTTTAAGGACAATGCCCATACAAATGCCCTTTTCAAGAAAATAGGTAGTTTAGGTTTTTTAGTGTTAGGTTTATTTATTTGGGGGGGTTTGGTGGGTGGTGGGTTTTACTGTTAGGGGGGACTTAGAATAAATGCAAAAGAGCTGTTTAATTTAGGGCAATGCCCTGCTGCAAAAAGCCCTTTTAAGGGCTTTTGGTAGTTTAGCATTAGATTAGGGGGTGTTTTTATTTTGGGGGGCTTTTTTATTTTCATAGGGATTAGGTTTAATATTTTTTATTTTTTATTTTTTTATTATTTTCTGTAATATTCGATTTTTTTATTTTCTGTAATTTTAGCTTAATTTAAACTTAAATTTTTTTTAAGTAATGTTAGTTTTTTTTAATTTTGTTTGTAATTTTGTATTTTTAATTTAGGTAATTTGGTTTAATTTAGGGGGTGTTAGGTTAGGGGGTGTAAATTTAATTAGTTATTTGCGTTGTGGGTTTTGGCGGTATAAGGGGTTAATAGGTTAATTCGTTTTTTTGCGATATGAGGGTTTTGCGGTTTAGGGGTTAATAGGTTAATTAGGTTTATTGTGATGTGGGGGTTTGCGGTTTAGGGGTTAATAGGGTAATTAGGTTTATTGCGATGTCTGGGTTTTGTGTTTTAGGGGTTAATAGGGTAATTAGGTTTATTGTGATGTGGGGGTTTTGCAGTTTAGGGGTTAATAGGTTAATTAGGTTTATTGCGATGTGAGGGTTTTGCGATTTAGGGGTTAATATGGTAATTAGGCTTATTGTGATGTGGGAGTTTTGCGGTTTAGGGGTTAATAGGTTAATTAGGTTTATTGCGATGTGGGGGGTTTGTGGTTTAAGGGTTAATAGGGTAATTAGGTTTATTGCGATGTGGGGGTTTTGCGGTTTAGGGGTCAAAAGGTTTAGTAGGTTTAATGTGATGTGGGTGGTTGACGGATAAGGGATTAATATGTTAAGTTATTTGCGTATTAGGGGTTAATTACTTTATTATTTTGCGATGTGTGGGTTTGCGGTTTAGGTGTTAATACTTCATGTGGGACTCTGTTTGCCTTCACTGCATCCCGGTGGATTCTGAAAATGGCAGGTTGGTGAAGGTGGATTCTTACACCAACCTGCCATTTTCGGAATCCACCTGGATGCAGCGAAGCTGGCAACATTCCTTTGAGGATGCGTGCACAACTGACGACGGCGATGGACATTACAAACGCAATTATAGTATAGATATATATATATATACATATACAGTATATTTATATATATATATATATAAGCAATATATGTTTATCTATCTATCTATCTATTACCTATCTATATATATATTTATATATTCTGATTCCTAGACAAATATTTTCATGTATGAAGGACATTTGTGGAATTGTATATTCCCTACGGGCTGTACCCCTTTAGTAAAAAAATATATTTTATGATGTTAAATTGGGTCTTGCAGTTCGTAAGCCCTAATAATTAAAAAAATTAAATAAAAACACTTTTTTAGTTGAGATTAAAAAACACAAACTTGCACAAGCTATTGCATATTTATGAGTTCTACTAGCCTTGGGATTTAATAGAAAAAAACACACACATTTTTTTTGTGTCTGTGTGTTCAAGAAACGTGCATATTTTCTATTATCATTTCTTTTCATGCTGATTCTTTAACGGGTATTTCAATGGATGAAGACTATTTTGCTTAAGGTTTGTGTGCTTTTAGAAAGCATTCAGTATAATCAAGTGTCTGTGTTGGGAAATCCTGTTTGTGTATAAACAGGATGGATTATTGTTTTAAAGGTGATCTTAAAACAGGTGCATCTTATCTTCAAAGGATTTCAATTTCTTTTTTTTTTTTTTTGTTTCTTTTTTTTTTTTAACGAGACCATCCATAACTTTAGTCTATGAATAAGGCGGAACAGCCGAAACATGTCAGACTGGCCTTTAAGTAGTGTTTTTGGCTTTTAACATTACTGTACGTGAGCAACTTTGTTTTAACCTGTCCTAATAAAGAGAACTTTTATCTTAAACAGTACCATTGTTTGGAATTCATCCATAACTTTAACCTTGCATCTAATTATGCTGTTGCATTGGATTATTAAACTTTTAAAAAAAAAAAAAAATTAAACAATTGTTTTAGTTAATTTATTTAATTGATTTTTCTATGCTCCAACTGGCTACATCTACCCTGAACTACTATACCCCATATACAGTATAATTAGAGATAGACTAAAACATCTTAAATGTTAAAATAAAAATATGTATGTTAATGGGGATGCTTCTATATAGTCACCAAATGTATTAATACAGAAAGGTGGGCATTTAGTTCATCACCATAAACCTTTCAGTTTTGAGTTGTATAATTTAAAAAAAAAAAAATCTGATGCACTGAAATCTATATTTCCTTGCGTAAATAAACACATTTATAAAAAGTTAAGATGTTTACAGATTATTTATAATACACACTTCAAAAGAAATGCACTATAAAAGTACAATAAATCAGCAGCAAAATAAAACAGGTCTGTCAGTTTTACAATAATTTCCTAGTGTGCATTCATTTGCATGGTTATTGATGTTTGTTGATGTCAAGGAAAGTGCCATACAATGATATCCAGCGTGGTTGGTTCCTCTTTTTTAATTTTCATCTGAGTCTTAGCAGAAGATGTTTACTTGACAATATTAATTATAATTATTAACCATAATAAATTAAAATACTGACGCCTAGATTTAGAGTTCTGCGTTAGCCGCCCAAGCCAGCGTTAGGGGGTCCTAACGCTGGTTTTTACTGCCCGCTCGTATTTAGAGTCAGTCAGGAAAGGGTCTAAAGTTCACTTTCCAGCCGCGACTTTTCCATACCGCAGATCCCCTTACGCCAATTGCGTATCCTATCTTTTCAATGGGATCTTTCTAACGCCGGTATTTAGAGTCTTGGCTGAAGTGAGCGTTAGAAATCTAACGACAAGACTCCAGCCGCAGAAAAAAGCCAGGAGTTAAGAGCTTTCTGGGCTAACGCCGGTTCATAAAGCTCTTAACTACTGTGCTCTAAAGTACACTAGCACCCATAAACTACCTATGTACCCCTAAACCGATGCCCCCCACATCACCGCCACTCTATTAATTTTTTTTAACCCCTAATCTGCCGACCGCACACCGCCGCAACCTACATTATCCCTATGTACCCCTAATCTGATGCCCCTAACATCGCCAACCCCTACATAATATTTATTACCCCCTAATCTGCCCCCCCCAACATCGCAGCTACCTACCTACAATTATTAACCCCTAATCTGCTGACCGGACCTCGCAGCTACTCTAATAAATGTATTAACCCCTAAAGCTAAGTCTAACCCTAACACTAACACCCCCCTAAGTTAAATTTAATTTAAATCTAACGAAATAAAATAATTCTTATTAAATAAATTATTCCTATTTAAAGCTAAATACTTACCTGTAAAATAAACCCTAATATAGCTACAATATAAATAATAATTATATTGTAGCTATTTTAGGATTTATATTTATTTTACAGGCAACTTTGTAATTATTTTAACTAGGTAACTATTAAATAGTTATTAACTATTTAATAGCTATTGTACCTGGTTAAAATAAATACAAAGTTGCCTGTAAAATAAATATAAATCCTAAAATAGCTACAATATAATTATTATTTATATTGTAGCTATATTAGGGTTTATTTTACATGTAAGTATTTAGCTTTAAATAGGAATAATTTATTTAATAAGAATTATTTTATTTCGTTAGATTTAAATTAAATTTAACTTAGGGGGGTGTTAGTGTTAGGGTTAGACTTAGCTTACCGCAGGGGTTTAGAGCATAATTTACCCCCACTGCAACTCTAAATACCAGCGGTGCTTACGGACGCGGCCAGCTTCAAAAACGTGCTCGTGCACGATTCCCCCATAGGAAACAATGGGACAGTTTGAGCTGAAAAAAAACCTAACACCTGCAAAAAAGCAGCGTTCAGCTCCTAACGCAGCCCCATTGTTTCCTATGGGGAAACACTTCCTATGTCTTCACCTAACACCCTAACATGTACCCCGAGTCTAAACACCCCTAGCATTACACTTATTAACCCCTAATCTGCCGCCCCCGCTATCGCTGACCCCTGCATATTTTTTTAACCCCTAATCTGCCGCTCCGTAAACCCGCCGCAACCTACGTTATCCCTATGAACCCCTGATCTGCTGCCCCTAACATCGCCGACCCCTATATTATATTTATTAACCCCTAATCTGCCGCCCCCAATGTCGCCTCCACCTACCTACAATTATTAACCCCTAATCTGCCGACCAGACCTCACCGATACTATAATAAATGTATTAACCCCTAATCAGCCTCACTCCCGCCTCAATAACCCTATAAGAAATATTATTAACCCCTAATCTGTCCTCCCTAACATCGCCGACACCTAACTTCACTTATTAACCCCTAATCTGCCGACCGGAACTCACCGCTACTATAATAAATGTATTAACCCCTTAAAATAAGTCTAACCCTAACACTAACAACCCCCTAAGTTAAATATAATTTAAATCTAACAAAATAATTTAACTCTTATTAAATAAATTATTCCTATTTAAAGCTAAATACTTACCTGTAAAATAAACCCTAATATAGCTACAATATAAATTATAATTATATTGTAGCTATTTTAGGATTAATATTTATTTTACAGGCAACTTTGTATTTATTTTAACCAGGTGCAATAGATATTAAATAGTTATTTACTATTTAATAGCTACCTAGTTAAAATAATTACAAAATTACCTGTAAATTAAATCCTAACCTAAGTTACAATTAAACCTAACACTACACTATAAATAAATAAATTAATTAAATACAATACCTACAATTATCTACAATTAAATAAACTAACTAAAGTACAAAAAATAAAAAATAACTAAGTTACAAAAAATAAAAAAATATTTACAAACATTAGAAAAATATTACAACAATTTTAAACTAATTACACCTACTCTAAGCCCCCTAATAAAATAACAAAGCCCCCCAAAATAAAAAAAATGCCCTACCCTATTCTAAATTAAAAAAGTTCAAAGCTCTTTTACCTTACCAGCCCTGAAAAGGGCCATTTGCGGGGCATGCCCCAAATAATTCAGCTCTTTTGCCTGTAAACCCCCCCCCCAACATTACAACCCACCACCCACATACCCCTAATCTAACCCAAACCCTCCTTAAATAAACCTAACACTAAGCCCCTGAAGATCTCCCTACCTTGTCTTCACCACACCGGGTTCACAGATCGGTCCAGAAGAGCCTCCAATGTCTTCATCCAAGCCCAAGCGGGGGCTGAAGAGTGACGTCCATCCTACGGCTGAAGTCTTGATCCAAGCGGCAAATGAAGAAGTCCATCTTCGGGAAGAAATCTTCATCCTATCCGGGCAGAAGAGGTCATTTGGACCGGCAAACATCTTCATCCAAGCCGCATCTTCTATGTTGTTCCATCCGATGACGAGTGGCTGATCTTGAAGACCTCCGGCGCGGATCCATCCTCTTCGTTCGACGTCCAACTGAAGAATGAAGGTTCCTTTAAGGGACGTCATCCAAGATGGCGTCCCTCGAATTCCGATTGGCTGATAGGATTCTATCAGCCAATCGGAATTAAGGTAGGAAAATTCTTATTGGCTGATGGAATCAGCCAATCAGATTCAAGTTCAATCCGATTGGCTGATTTGATCAACCAATCAGATTGAGCTCGCATTCTATTGGCTGATCGGAACAGCCAATAAAATGCGAGCTCAATCTGATTGGCTGATCGGATCAGCCAATCGGATTGAACTTGAATCTGATTGGCTGATTCCATCAGCCAATCAGAATTTTCCTACCTTAATTCCGATTGGCTGATAGAATCCTATCAGCCAATCGGAATTCGAGGGATGCCATCTTGGATGACGTCCCTTAAAGGAACCGTCATTCGTCGGGAAGTCGTCGGTGAAGATGGATGTTCCGCATCGGCAGGATGAACTACATGGATCCGGAAGAAAGAAGACTGAAGATGCCGCTTGATAGAAGACTTCAGTCGGATCATGGACCTCTTCAGCTCCCGCTTGGATGAAGACTTCAGCCAGATCATGGACATCTTCAGCCCCCGCTTGGGCTTGGATCAAGACATCGGAGCCTGGATGGATTGCTGATACCCGGTGTGGTGAAGACAAGGTAGGGAGATCTTCAGGGGCTTAGTGTTAGGTTTATTTAAGGGGGGTTTGGGTTAGATTAGGGGTATGTGGGTGGTGGATTGTAATGTTGGGGGGTATTGTATGTTTTTTTTTTTTTTTACAGGCAAAAGAGCTGAATTCTTTGGGGCATGCCCCGCAAAGGGCCCTTTTCAGGGCTGGTAAGGTAAAAGAGCTTTTCTATTTTAATTTTAGAATAGGGTAGGGCATTTTTTTTATTTTGGGGGGCTTTGTTATTTTATTAGGGGGCTTAGAGTAGGTGTAATTAGTTTAAAATTGTTGTAATATTTTTCTAATGTTTTTAAATATTTTTTATTATTTTTTGTAACTTAGTTCTTTTTTATTTTTTGTACTTTAGTTAGTTTATTTCATTGTATTTTATTTATTGATAGTGTAGTGTTAGGTTTAATTGTAGATAATTGTAGGTAGTTTATTTAATTTATTTATTGATAGTGTAGTGTTAGGTTTAATTGTAACTTAGGTTAGGATTTATTTTACAGGTAATTTTGTATTTATTTTAACTAGGTAGCTATTAAATAGTTATTAACTATTTAATAGCTATTGTACCTGGTTAAAATAAATAAAAAGTTGCCTGTAAAATAAATATTAATCCTAAAATAGCTACAATATAATTATAATTTATATTGTAGCTATATTAGGGTTTATTTTACAGGTAAGTATTTAGCTTTAAATAGGAATAATTTATTTAATAAGAGTTAATTTATTTAGTTAGATTTAAATTATATTTAACTTAGGGGGGTGTGAGTGTTAGGGTTAGACTTAGCTTTAGGGGTTAATACATTTATTAGAGTAGCGGTGCGCTCCGGTCGGCAGATTAGGGGTTAATTATTGTAGGTAGGTGGAGGCGACGTTGGGGGCGGCAGATTAGGGGTTAATAAATATAATATAGGGGTCGGCGGTGTTAGGGGCAGCAGATTAGGGGTACAATAGGATAACGTAGGTTGTGGCGGTGTATGGAGCGGCAGATTAGGGGTTAATAATAATATGTAGGGGTCAGCGATAGCGGGGGCGGCAGATTAGGGGTTAATAAACATTATGTAGGTGTCGGCGGTATTAGGGGCAGCAGATTAGGGGTACATAGGGATAACGTAGGTGGCGGCGGTGTGCGGTCGGCAGATTAGGGGTTAAAACATTTTAATAGAGTGGCGGCGATGTGGGGGGCCTCAGTTTAGGGGTACATAGGTAGTTTATGGGTGTTAGTATACTTTAGAGCACAGTAGTTAAGAGCTTTATAAACCAGCGTTAGCCCAGAAAGCTCTTAACTACTGACTTTTTTCTGCGGCTGTAGTTTTGTCGTTAGATTTCTAACGCTCACTTCAGCCACGACTCTAAATACCGGCGTTAGAAAGATCCCATTGAAAAGATAGGATACGCAAATGACGTAAGGGGATCTGCGGTATGGAAAAGTTGCAGCTGCAAAGTGAGCATTAGACCCTTTCGTGACTGACTCCAAATACCAGCGGTAGCCCAAAACCAGCGTTAGGAGCCTCTAACGCTGGTTTTGACGGCTAATGCCAAACTCTAAATCTAGCCGATAATGTTTATTTATTGCACTTTTCATAAATATAATCTATAATACTTTTCAAAATGTGTTAGATATGATAAATGTAATGTTGTTGCAGGTTTGTTATCACACAGGCAGAGCTTTGCTTTACATTTTTCCACCCATAGAGGGATTTTGCTGATCTATAGGTTCTATTTATCATTTAAGAGATGTACAAGGTTTTTTTCAGGAACTTTGCCTGACGTTGCAGTGCTGCTTGTGCAATTCCCCTCCCTGATCTCACACGGCCATGCATGTGCAAGCAGGGACTGTCAATCGTCCTGATCAGATTTGATTGAGATGATTTAACTGCACCACAATATATATGGCAGAGAGACTATAGCACTTAACAAGTATTTCAGACTCACTTATTTAAGTATGAAACGCTTAGACCCCCGAAGCTGCATCCCAAAATGTGAGTCGAGAGCTGTCATAAAAACAAACAATACTTACTGCTGAATGAAATCCTTTTATATTTGGAGTGAGAACAGGGTAGTTTACACCAGAGTACTTTGTTATACCTTGCATAACTTCTGTATGATCCGACATCTAAAATGGAATAAGTCATTTTTAAATTTAAATCCACACAAATGTTGCTGTATAGAAGTGATTTTTGACTTTCTTTTTTCTTCATTCTATTAGAAACAAGCTGTTTAATTATAAGCTTTGTGAGTAACATGTGATAAACCTAGAACCTCTTTTTTTGTCTTGCTTGTTTTTGCATTAAGATTGATTTTCACGTTTCCCTGTTGTTCTCAAGGGCTGTCATAAGCTTAAAGGGACATGAAACCCAATTTTTTTCTTTCATGGTTTAGAAAGAGCATGCAGTTTTAAACAACTTTCTAATATACTTCTATTATCTAATTTGCTTTATTCTTTTGATATTCTTAGCTGAAAAGCATATCCATATAGGCTCAGTAGCTGCTGATTGGTTGCTGCAGATAGATGCCTTATGTGATTGGCTCTCCCATGTTCAGTGCTCTTTCTTCAACAAAGGATATCTAAAAAATGAAGCAAATTAGATAATAGAAGTAAATTGAAAAGTTGTTTAAAATTGTATTCTCTCTCTGAATCATGAAAGAAAAAAATTGGGTTTAGTGTCCCTTTAAATAGAAGTCAAATATGTGTATGGTGCATATTGATATAAATGAGTACAGGTGATGACTGTTTGAATGCCGGTTTTACATTGTACTAATAACAAATCAAGACAAGTGTTCAATAAACAATTTTTACGTTATTTTTTTTTTATAAACCACATGTTGTTTACTTACAATCATAATCAAATATTTTGATGATCATATTTTAGATCTATACACATTTTATAGTTTAAATGTTTGGTTTGAGTTGACTTTTACATTTTTATTAAATCAATATACTATTTTGTTTTATAGCATGTCAGCTGAACATGTACACAACTGTAACAACTAAAAAAAAAGCCATGCAAAAATCAGACATCCTCTGAGTGAGACAGATGCGATTTCAAGATGATAAAGCTTTAGATTTAAATAAACCCCCAAATCATGTGCAAACCTTTGCAAATATTGTTTTCTGAATAGAAAACTATTGATAATAGAATTTCAAGGAGCAATGTCATACAAAACATTTTAAAAATCAATGCTTTATCCTGTATTCAGAAAACCATGACTTAAATACCCCACAAAAACCTTTGCAAACCACTTCACACAGCTATTCAAACTGATTGGAATAAATTCCATTATTTGTAGTATTGATTGTTTTACTGGTTCCATAGAGATTAAATATTGATTAAGTTGTGGATTTAATCAACCATTTTACGAGTGATATAAAAGCCCAGATACAAGGAGGACATTTATGCCAGATGTTTTTCCTTAACCAATATACACTATATATAAATACCCAAATTGAGGTTGTAACATTGAAGGTTAATAACATTTTGATATTGATATTACAACAAATCAGTTTCTTCATGTTTAGTTGATATTGTATTGGACACAGTCTGCTATATAGCTCAGCTGTATGTAATCTTTGATTTTGTAGAAACCCCAAGAAACCTTTGGACACAATAATACTCCTTTATACAGAAAAGCATTTTCAAAAAGGTTATATAACAAAGGTTAACCTAAAACATTGCCAATACTATTAAAGGGGCATGAAACGCACATTTTTTAATTCATGATTCAGAAAGATCATACAATTTTTAAGAACTTTCAGTTTCACTCCTATTACATAATTTTCTTCATTCTCTTGGTATCCTTTGTTGATAAAGCAGCAATGCACTACTGGGAGCTAGCTAAAAGCCAATGACAAGAGGCATATGTACCGCCACCAATGAGCAGCCTCTGAGCCTACCTAGGTATACATTTCTCAGCCAAGAAAACAAAGTGAACAAAACAAATTAGAAAATAGAAAGAAATTGAAAAGTTATTTAAAATTGCATACTCTATCTTAATCATGAAATAAAAAAAATTGTGTTTCATGCCCCTTTAAGATTATGTTATCATTAAACGCATTCTCTAGCAGATGATAGATAGACTGAGGATGCTCTGCCAGATAACCTATAACAAATATACTGGTACTTATCAGCCACAATGGAGCTAAGAGTATAGTTTCTACTTGTTTTCCTTGATCTCACTTAAAGGACTCAGTTAATAGAATAAAAAGATATAAGCTAGTGTGATCCCCTCAAAAAATTATAGTTGTATCTATAGCAGATATTCAGGTATACCTGTTTCTGACACACATTTTTCAATTTTACCTTGATGACATAAGATCTATTTCAGTCCCCACCCTACACACACACTTCCAGAGGATTTCTAGGAAAAGATGCTACTGGAAGAATTATCCTCCAAAAGTTCAAGCAACCTTTTCAAAAGGAATCCTTAAATGAAATTAAAACAGCAAGGAACCCCTAGTAAAAAGCTAAACAAACCTTATTCCAGAATGTTTATTGAAACAGATATCTCTTCAATATCCATGTACACTAGGATCTTAGATTTCCGAACACAAACTTAGCGGATAAGCTTCTCTGATTCTCACAGAAAATTAGGGATACAGAGAGCAAAAGTACCTGTTTTACATCAAATAGGCTACAGTGAGGGAAAAATTATTTGATCCCCTGCTGATTTTGTACGTTTGGCCACTGACAAAGAAATTATTAGTCTATAATTTTAATAGTAGGTTTATTTGAAGAGTGAGAGACAGAATAACAACAACAAAAATCCAGAAAAACTAATTTCAAAAAAGTTATAAATTGATTTGCATTTTAATGAGTGAAATAAATATTTGATCCCCTATCAATCAGCAAGATTTCTGTCTCCCAGGTGTCTTTTATACTGGTAACGAGCTGACATTAGGAGAACTCTCTTAATCAGATTCCAAACTCTCCATGATGGCCAAGACCAAAGAGCTGTCCAAGGATGTCAGGGTCAAGACTGTAGACCTAAACAAGGCTGGAATGGGCTACAAGACCATCACCAAGCAGCTTGGTGAGAAGGAGATATAAGTTGGTGTGATTATTCACAAATGGAAGAAACACAAAATAACTGTCAATCTCCCTCGGTCTGGGGCTCCATGCAAGATCTTACCTTGTGGAGTTTCAATGATCATGAGAACGGTGAAGCATCAGCCCAGAACTACAAGGGAGGATCTTGTCAATAATCTCAAGGCAGCTGTGACCATAGTCATCAAGAAAACAATTGGTAACACACTTTGCTGTGAAGGGCTGAAATCCTGCAGAGCCTGGAATGTCCCCGTGCTCAAGAAAGCACATGTACAGGCCCGTCTGAAGTTTGCCAATGAACATCTGAATGATTCAGAGGAAAACTGGGTTAAAGTGTTGTGGTCAGATGAAACCAAAATCGAGCTCTTTGACATCTTCTCAACTCACTGGCAAACATGGAGGTGGACACATTTTGCTTTGGGGGTGTTTTTCTGCTAAGGGGACAGGATAACTTCATCACATCAAAGGGACGATGGACAGGGCCATGTACCGTCAAATCTTGGGTGAAAACCTCCTTCCCTGAGCGAGGGCATTGAAAATAGGTCATGGATGGGTATTCCAGCATGACAATGACCAAAAACACACAGCCAAGGCAACAAAGGAGTGGCTCAAGAAGAAGCACATTAAGGTCCTGGAGTGGCCTACCCTGTCTCCAGACCTTATTCCCATAGAAAATCTGGGGAGGAAACTGAAGGTTCGAGTTGCCAAACATCAGCCTCAAAACTTTAATGACTTGGAGAGGATCTGCAAAGAGTGGGACAAAATCCCTCCTGAGATGTGTGCAAATCTGGTGGCCAACTACAAGAAACGTCTGACCTCTGTGATTGCCAACAAGGGATTTTGCCACCAAGTACTAAGTCATGCTTTGCAAAGGGGTCAAATACTTATTTCACTCATTAAAATGCATATCAATTTATAACATTTTTAAATGCATTTTTCTAGATTTTTTTGTTGTTATTCTGCCTCTCGCTGTTCAAATAAACCTACCATTAAAATTATAGACTGATAACTTCTTTGTCAGTAGGCAAATGTACAAAATCAGCAGGAGATCAAATATTTTTCCCCTCACTGTATGTGTGCTATTCAGACTGTGTTTTTAAAGGGACATGAACATCTTTAAGATTGTAATATAAAACATGCAATTATGTGTAACAACCCCCCCCAAAAAAAAACCAACGTATTTTACTCCCCTTTCCTGTAATATACAATTGCTATTTTGACAAACCTAACTCTTCATATTTGTCCATAATTGGTCTCAGCAGAGGTTATAAGGTGATATTCTAAAAAACAAAGCAGGGTTTGCTAACAAACTGATAGTGGTAAACCTTGTCTACTCTACTAACAAATACAGATGATTAGCTCCTCTAAACAAGGAAAGCTTTGGGGGAGATTGGTAATTGAAAAACAACTGCAGATTACAATGTGGTAATATATTCAGATTCAACTAGTATGCAACTTTATTGTAAGTCTATAGAGAAGTCTTGTAATCACAAGGTATATTATATCCCTTCAACTGCTATGTTAATCAAATATATCTTCCCTAGTGTCCAATGGTTTAGGATTTGGGGCAAATAACCAATCATGTGAAAGAATAGTCTACCTAATTTCTAATAAGGGTTCCAAAGTCCTCTATTTAATATTATGATAGAGGGAAGGGCTCTTTTAAGGCTCCGCCAGCCAAAGCTCCCTGGTGCCTAATGTTGCAGGTGATGACCAATACCATGCATGTTTATATATGGGTATCAATATGGCTGCCAAAGCCCCTCCCTCCACTGCTATCAAAAGCCTATCCAATCTTATAAGTTGATGTGTTATGTCTACTCCATCATTATGGAGGTATAGATAAATTGCCTTTGGCAAATCTCCTGTTTTCTTTTTAGATTAAGTATAAAAAATACATACCTGTGGAACCCATTTTGAAGAAACAAAGCTAGTCACTTCTACTGCAGGTAATCCTGCTTCAGAAAGACGATTGATTAACTCAATTTTTACATTGGTTGGTACAAAGTTCTGTGGGGAAAAAATACAAAATGACTGTATTTTTTATAACACAATATTTCAAACTTTTTAATGAGTAGTACATATTCAGTATTTTTTTTAGAATATAGCATGTTAGCATTTTATATACATATACCTTACAATGCTTGTACTATTACAATTAAGAAACAACACGGATAAGTACAATAAAAATGCAACTTTAGACTACTATGTATTAATATATTACTGGAGTTTGAAATAAGTTGGAACAAGAACACTTGTCTTACAATATTGAAACATGGCAATAATCATATTGCACATTTATGGTGCATTACTTATTTTATACACCTAGTCAAAGTCAATCATTATCATCACCATCACAAAATTCCCTCTATAACTGCCTTACACTAAGATTATAAGTTTTGCACTATACCAGGTGCGTAAATAACGCAAAAAAATGAGCGTTATTGCACTTTCCATAGCACTGACATTACAAGTTACTGAAAAACCTTCTCTTGTTGTGTGGTATGGCGCTCAAAACCCAAGGCCTGACTTTACGTGCCCGTGCACGCTTTCCCCCATAGACATTAATAGGGAGAAAGTGTCAGAAAAAAACTATCACCTGAGATTGTGGAATGTCGATCGCTGTAACGCAACCCTATTGATGTCTATGGGGAAAAGAAAGTTATGTTAAAATCTAACACCCTAACATAAACCCCTAGTCTAAACACCCCTAATTCGCCGCTCTCCGACATCGCTGACACTAAATAAAAAGATTAACCCCAAATATGCCGCCCCTGACATTGCCGACACTGAATAAACCTATTAACCTCTAAACCGCCGGCCCCCCACATCGCTACTAATAAAATAAACCTATTAACACCCAAACCGCTGGACCCCCACAACGCAACACACAAAATTAAACTATTTACCCCTAAACCTAACACTTCCCTAATTCTAAATTAAAATTACAATATAACTATCTTTAAATAAATAAAAACTTACCTGCGAAATAAAAAAAACTAACCTAACATTACTATTTTAAAACAATAAAATTAACGAAAAATAAAAAAACGAGATTACAAATTAAAAATATCCTAACCCTACGAAAAAAAATACAAAAAATTAAAACTCTAAAATTAAGAAAAATTAAAAAACTCTAAGATTACAAAAAATAACAAACAGAATTATGCAAAATAATAACAATTAAACCTAATCTAATACCCCTATAAAAACAAAAAAGCCCTCTAAAAATAAAAACCCCCCCTAACCTAACAATAAACTACCAATAGCCCTTAAAAGGGCTTTTTGTAGGGCATTGTCCTGAAGCAAACAGCTCTTTTACCTTAAAAAATTACAAAGTCCGCCCTAAAAGTAAAACCCCTCACCCAACTAACCGTCCAAAATAAAAAACCTAAGTCTAAAAAAAAGCTACACATTGCCCCTAAAGGGGCATTTGTATGGGCATTGCCCTTAAAGGGCATTCAGCTCTTTTGTGCCCAAAGCCCTAATTTAAAAAAAAAAAAACACCCCAAAAAAAAAAAAAACTAACACTAACCCCAGGAAATCTACTCACAGTTCCTGAAGTAGGGACATTCATCTTCATCCAGGCGGCGAGAATTCTTCATCCAGGTGGCGACATCTTCATCCATCGCGGAGGCATCTTCTATCTTCATCCCGGTGGTGTGGAGCTGTGGAGGCATGGAGCTGTGAAGGAGCAGAGCATCATCGCCAGCAGTGTGGACATCCAATGTGGAGGATCCTCTTCATAAGATCACTGCTGTATAATGAAACTTGAATGCAAGGTACCCATTTAAAAATGTCCTCTGTGCCTCCACAGCTCCATGCTTTTTCGTAATTTTAGAGTATATTTTAGAGTTTTTGTTTTTTTGTAATGTCATTTTTTTATTTTTCAGTAGTGTTAGAATTTTTTTAATTAAATTTGTAATTTTTTATTTTTTTATTTTTTGTTAATGTTATTGTTTTAAAATAGTAATGTTAGGTTACTTTATAGTTTAAACTTAAGATTTGTTTATTTCACATTTGCGATGTGGGGGGCCAGCAGTTTAGGGGTTAATATGTTTAGTTTAGTAGTTGCCATGTAGGGGGCCGGCGGCTTAGGGGTTAATAGGTTATTATAGTAGTAGCGATGTGGGGGCAGGTGGTTTAGGGGTTAATAGCTTTATATAGTGTTGGCTATGTGGGTGGGGTTAATAGGTGTAATATAGTATTTGCGATGCTGGAGATGGTGGTTTAGGGGTTAATAGGTAGTTTATGGGTGTTAGTGTACTTTGTAACATATTAGTTATGAGTTTTGTGAAACATTTTTGTTTCGCAAAATCCATAACTACTGGTCTCAGATCACGGTATGGATCAGGGCGCTGTAGGCTATAACGCAAGCAATTTAGCCGGACCGCACAACCTGTAATACAGCGGTAAGGAAATCCCACTCTCAAACGTCATTTTTTGAGTGCGGAATGGATTGCTGTGTTACAGGCTAAAATGCTTGCAGTATAGCTATACTGCAGCAACTTGTAATACGGGAGACCTGCCATTCCACGTGCAATGGATCATTTTTCAGCGTAATCTGGGTGTTAATATAGACACTATTAAATGCCATTTCTCTATTATAAAAATATCCTTTCTGTTCTTGACTTTCTTCTTGCATGAGATGGTAGAGCTTCGAGTTTATCCTGAATGTGAGGTCTGTGCTGTCTGACTCATTTATCATTTGCAGGAACCTCCCAAAATTTGCTGTTACAATTGAGCTTTCAGGAGATTGTTGGCTGGGTTGCCAAGGGTGGGCCAATATGTCATGCATAATAATATATACTACATTAGTTTAATTAATAGATTAAGTAAGTATTTACAAGAAAGTCAGAAAGCAATAATGACAAGTGCTGAATTCAGAGAACCATCAAGCCTTAGACTAGACAAATGACTGAAGAGAGCCGTTTTAAGAGGTCAACAAAGGTGTAGCAAGTAATAACTAGATGATATATTTGGGACACTGAGACTTTATAATTTACTCCAACAGGGACAATGCTTAGCAGACTGGCTGATGTCAATAAGGACAACAATCAGATAAGGAAAACAGGAACAATAGGCAGGGATTGGGCAGTAAGGTACAACAGAAAAAAAATGACTCAATGGGTTCTAGAGTCAGGTATAGGCCAAGCAGTTATAAGACTCATACATTGCCCCATTGAGTACAATTGCAAGCAGGTAGATATTATCTAACAAGTAAAAAAAGAAGGAGAAGCATGTGTCAGCAATCTCCAGGAGAGTTTAGGCATATCAGGATGACACCAGGGGAAAGCTCTAATGCAGGTAGAGGTGTGATTTCCAGAGGAAGGCTTTCATGGCCTCCCCTCTGGTCCATACCCAAAATTGTCAAACTTACTGGAACAGACAGTGAAATGAAGCACAGAGTATACCTCAAACTCCAATATACTATCCACTAGTATAGAAGTAGGAATCAAAGAATGAGGAATAGAAGAATGAGAAGGAAACCTGTTAGGCTCATATGGTTTCTGCAAAGAAATATGACAAATTGGCTGAATTGGAAGAGAAGAAGGTAGCTGGAGATTAAAATCAACATCATAGATATTATTGAAAATGATCAGCCAGGGAACAAACAGAAGCATAATTGGCTCTTACCCAAAAATGTGCCTTTCACAAGAACTTTCCTATAGTATATCAGTCTAGTACCACTTAAAAAATACCAGGTAATCTCCAACAGACATATCCCACTATGGACATTGGGCAATGAGATCATATCTTAAAAAGGATATAAATAAATTAGAAATTGTTCAATGATGGATTAAGAATATAGTAAATGGTCTAAAAAATAAAACTTATATAAAAAGATTTCATGATCGTAATATGTCTATTTAAAAAAAAAAGCATAAAATAAAAACACATCTCTGCCAGCTAAAATAAGACTGTTATGTATTGCTATATGTATATTACTGTATTAATACGCATTGGGATGTGTGTTTCTTAATATATAATTAAAGGGACAGTAAATCCCAGAATTTTTGTTGTTTTAAAAGGTAGATAATCCCTTTATTACCCATTCCCCAATTTTGCATAACCAACACAGTTATAATAATATACTTTTTTCCTCTGTGATTACCTTGTATCTATGCCTCTGCAAACTGCCCCCTTATTTCAGTTTTGACAGACATGCATTTTTAGCCAATCAGTGCTGATAGGAGCTTCAGGTGCCTGAGCTCAATGTTATCTATATGAAACACATGAACTAAAGCCCTCTAGTGGTGAAAAACTGTCAAAATGCTTTCTGATTAGAGGCAGTCTTCAAGGTCTAAGAAATTAGCACATGAACCTCCTAGATTTAGCTTTCAACTAAGAATACCAAGAGAACAAAGCAAAATTGGTAATAAAAGTAAATTGGAAAGTTGTTTAAAATTACATGCCCTATTTAAATCATGAAAGATTTTTTTTTACTTTACTGTCCCTTTAAGTGTATTATGAACTGGCATATTTACTTTTATTTTAGTTGATAAAAAAAGTTTTCCTTTAATTAAAATTAAATTCCTTTTCATTAAATTCCTTTGCTGCCAACATTAAAGAGCCATTGATGACTCATGACATTCTTAAATTGACACAATAGTCTCAGAATCTTAAAATAAAATAAATAAAATGTGAAAATTGATTGTTTAAATGACTGACATCTGCAAATTAAAACAAGGTAATATATATATTATTTTCCTTGATTTTGCAAAGGCTTTTGACACAGTGGACCATGACCTACTACTTCTCAAACTAAAAAACTCTGGTATTGCTGATCACCCGTTAACCTGGTTTAAATCATATGTATCGGATCGATCACAATATGTCTCTGTCTCTAACAGTGACTCCCTCCCTCTCCCAGTCACATGTGGTGTTCCCCAAGGTTCCATTCTCGGCCCCCTACTATTCACATTATTTATAAATGATTTGCCTAATGTCTGCAAATCCTCAACTGTACACATGTACGCAGACGGCACGGTAATCTATGCAAACAAATCTGATCTGCTGCAGCTTGAAACAGTGCTCCAAGACCAGTTCACAGAGGTAGAAAAGTGGATCTCGAAAAACAAACTCTTCCTAAACACTGACAAAACGGTCACAATGATCTTTGGAACGGGACCTAAAATACATAAATTACAAAATTCCCATCTTCGCATCAAAACAAAATCCAATTGCACGCTGACCGCAGTCCACTCTTTTAAATACTTAGGTATGTTGTTAGACCCCAATCTATCTTTTGGACTCCACATAGAAAAAATTGCCTCTAAACTTTATCCAAAACTAGGTGCCCTGTACAGAAACAAATCTTGCCTCAGCCCTACAGTAAAGGAAAAGATTGTACAGCAAATGCTGATGCCTATCTTGGATTATGGGGACATAGTATATGCACCTGCTCCGCAAACTCACCATAATAAACTAAATACGTTATATAACTCACTCTGCCGCTTTGTGCTACAATGTAACTACAGGACCCACCATTGTGACATGCTAAAAGAACTAAACTGGCTGTCGCTGGAATCCAGACGCACCCTCCATCTTTCCTGCCTTGTCTTTAAGAGCCTTTCTGGGAAGCTCCCACCCTACCTGAGCAGAATGCTCTCCCCTGCTATTCCCACCTCCTATAACCTCCGATCCAATAACAGAACATTATTTAGCTTGCCTCAATACAAAAAAAAAGCAGCTTGATCCTCCTTTTCCTACAGAGCGCCACAATTATGGAATGACCTCCCTCACACTTTAAAAACTTCCACAAGCCTAAAATCCTTTAAGAGATCCCTCTATACATATCTCAAAACAGAATGCTCCTGTCATGGTTGATTAAATATATCATACCTGCTCTATGTTAAATGTTTGCATATAATGTGCATTTTTATTATTGTTTTTGTATTTTATTGTACCCTATTGTATCAATGCAATGTTTTGTGATCCCAGGACATACTTGAAAACGAGAGAAATCTCAATGTATCCTTCCTGGTAAAATATTTTATAAATAAATAAATAAATAAATAAATATATATATATATATATATATATATATATATATATATATATATATAAATATATATATATATATATATATATATATATATATATATATATATATATATATATATATATATATATATATATATATATATATATATATATATATATATATATATATAAAACACATAATCATAGCCTTCAAAAATAAAATACCTTTTCATTCTGTAGTCCATCTCTTGGCCCAACTTCTACTATTTTAACATGGTGTGGAAGTCCAACTGCATATGATTCCTAAAAAACAATAACTATTACAGAATAAGGCAATATATACTGGAAAACACAACATATTTAAATTAAGGACTCCATATTTTTCTCAAATAAGTTTTCCATGTTGTTTAATGTTTTATATCAATTCTTAAATTGCAACATTGATGTTACCATATACAGTACAGACTTAGGTATCAAGCAATCAAGCAGGACACAACACAGAGTAGATTTTACAGATGCATAACACATAAACAATAATCCATGGTGTCCAATACATTTCTACTACACTTTGTCTATTGCAGATAGAGAAAAGAGACAGTAGTCTTGGATACCACTCTAAACTTACTTTGAGGTTTGTACTAGCACAGTCACTTTTTATTTGTATTTCTGGTTTCCTTAGATAGGGCAGCCAGACTCAGTACTCAACATCCCCTGAATTTTTACCTATTCTAAATCTCACCCTCGGCAATGTGACTCAAATACCTGTGTATGACATGTGAGTGAAAACAGGCAGCTCATGAGACTAGCTAATTGGAGAGGTTGAAGTTAGGGTTACTTATTGTCAGGATGAGGTGATTGCCACCTATGGTGTTTATTGGTGGTCCTGCTGTGCAGAAGTAACAGAGTAAATAAATGGACAGTCCATAGTAGCAGATTAGATACAAAGGAAAGAGCAGAAAAAAAATATCAGTCCGGGGGTCAAACTCAGCAAGGTAGTTCAAATAAAGCTTCAAGACAAAAGGAAAAAGCAGGAGGTGAGGTCCAGTAAAAACAGGCACATAGAGAACCCCCCAAAGCGCAACCTCAGGGTTTGCAAGGATGTTTTTTCAGAGAGTCTGTTGTGGAAATGTTGTACCAGAGAGGCAGAGTGAACATTAGATGCTTGTTCCCAGGATCTATCATCAGGACCAAAGCCCTTCTACTCAACTAGGTATTCTAGTCATCTCCAAAGAATACAGGAATCTACAATAGCTTCTATTCATATTTATCGATTCCATCTACTGGAGGGTAGTGAGGTCGGAAGAATTCCATTGTTTTATCAGAGATATATGGAAGGTTAGATGAAGGTGATATGAAAAAGAGAGTTCAAGACATACTGTCACTGAGTTAATGACTTTTGTGATCTCCAATGGATCAATAAAATGAGGGCCCAATTTCTTGGAAGGACAGGAAAGTCACAGATTGCGGGTTGACAGTAAGACTTTATCCAGATATTGGTAGACAGGAGCTGCAGTGCTTTATGTATCAGCATGCAATTTTTGATATCGTTGGGATTGAAGTAAGATTCTTTGAAGAAACTAAATTGTTGTCTTAAGCTCTGGAATACCACATTCAGATCTGGAACTGTTGTATAACATGAAAGTTCAGGTAGAGTGGTTGGGTGAAAACCACAATTGGCAAGGAATGGTGACATTTGACTGGATTGTTGGATTTGGTTATTATAAGTGGATTCTGCTACTGTCAGTAGTTGTAACTATTCATCATCGACACGTAACAGTGGATATATTGCTGCAAGATGTGGTTAACAAACTCTGTCTGTCCATTGCCTTGGGGATGGTAAGCTGTTGTTAGAACACACATATTTTTCAGATTTTTACAAAAGTTTTCCAATAATCTGGAAGTAAATTCCTTTCTCCACTTCGTTGTGACAAAACTGCCCAAAGAGCAATTTCCGAGGCATCTACTTCTAAAATAAAGGGCTGATCTTCCTTTTACTAAACAAGAACAGCTGCATTGGTAAAACGCTTCTTTAAAGGGACAGTCAAGTCCAAAAAAACCTTTCTTGATTTAAATAAGGAATTTAATTTTAAACAACTTTCCAATTTACTTTTATCACCAATTTTGCTGTGTTCTCTTTGTATTCTTAGTTGAAAGCTAAACCTAGGAGGTTCATATGCTAATTTCTTAGACCTTGAATACTGCCTCTAATCTGAATGCATTTTGACCACTAGAGGACATTAGTTCATGTGTTTCATATAGATAACATTGAGCTCATGCATGTGAAGTTACCCTGGAGATAGCACTGATTGACTAAAATGCAAGTCTGTTAAAAGAACTGAATTAAGGGGGCAGTTTGCTTAGATACAAGGTAATCACAGAGGTAAAAAGTGCATTTCTATAACATTGTTAGTTATGCAAAACTGGGGAATAGGTAATAAAGGGATTATCTTTCTTTTTAAATAACAAAAATTCTGGTGTTGACTGTCTCTTTAAGCTTGTATTACAAGTTGAAAGTCAAAAGTTTGTGCTTGAGCAAAAGTGATAACATCTGGAGGTTGTATAGCCAAGCCGCGCTAACTCCTTTTCCACATAGACTTCTATGGGGCATGCTAAAATACCCTGTCCTGGCTTTCACTAACCCGAAGGTGCCTTAGGCTAAGTGAGCTTAAACCCAATGTGCATTAAGAAATTCTTTACTTAGATGGAAATGCAATTTTTTTCTTGCAAGGACAATAATATTTTGGTTTCAAATAATGACAAGAGGACATGTTTGTAATATCAGAGGGTGAAATGAAAAAACTGTTAAGAAGCAGAAGACTTTTTTTTAGGATGCAAACGTTCCACACATGGCCAATAATCCACACATGGTCTGAGCCCCCATCTTTCTTCCACACAAAAAATATATTTTCTTCAACATACTATTTTAGATGCTTGAGCTCTGGACTTGACAAGGGATAGATTTTTCCGTGAGGTATGGTAGTGCCAGGGAACAGATCTATTGGTCATCGTGGGGGAAGTGTAAGGAAGATGGCTGAAATGTGAGCAAGATGGCTGATGTATTGATCATGAAACACTTGCTTTCTTTTAGCTACCTGTTAAAGTTATGGTTGCTAATACAGGGAGTGCAGAATTATTAGGCAAGTTGTATTTTTGAGGATTAATTTTATTATTGAACAACAACCATGTTCTCAATGAACCCAAAAAACTCATTAATATCAAAGCTGAATAGTTTTGGAAGTAGTTTTTAGTTTGTTTTTAGTTATAGCTATTTTAGGGGGATATCTGTGTGTGCAGGTGACTATTACTGTGCATAATTATTAGGCAACTTAACAAAAAACAAATATATACCCATTTCAATTATTTATTTTTACCAGTGAAATCAATATAACATCTCAACATTCACAAATATACATTTCTGACATTCAAAAACAAAACAAAAACAAATCAGTGACCAATATAGCCACCTTTCTTTGCAAGGACACTCAAAAGCCTGCCATCCATGGATTTTGCCAGTGTTTTGATCTGTTCACCATCAACATTGCGTGCAGCAGCAACCACAGCCTCCCAGACACTGTTCAGAGAGGTGTACTGTTTTCCCTCCTTGTAAATCTCACATTTGATGATGGACCACAGGTTCTCAATGGGGTTCAGATCAGGTGAACAAGGAGGCCATGTCATTAGATTTTCTTCTTTTATACCCTTTCTTGCCAGCCACGCTGTGGAGTACTTGGACGCGTGTGATGGAGCATTGTCCTGCATGAAAATCATGTTTTTCTTGAAGGATGCAGACTTCTTCCTGTACCACTGCTTGAAGAAGGTGTCTTCCAGAAACTGGCAGTAGGACTGGGAGCTGAGCTTGACTCCATCCTCAACCCGAAAAGGCCCCACAAGCTCATCTTTTATGATACCAGCCCAAACCAGTACTCCACCTCCACCTTGCTGGCGTCTGAGTCGGACTGGAGCTCTCTGCCCTTTACCAATCCAGCCACGGGCCCATCCATCTGGCCCATCAAGACTCACTCTCATTTCATCAGTCCATAAAACCTTAGAAAAATCAGTCTTGAGATATTTCTTGGCCCAGTCTTGACGTTTCAGCTTGTGTGTCTTGTTCAGTGGTGGTCATCTTTCAGCCTTTCTTACCTTGGCCATGTCTCTGAGTATTGCACACCTTGTGCTTTTGGGCACTCCAGTGATGTTGCAGCTCTGAAATATGGCCAAACTGGTGGCAAGTGACATCTTGGCAGCTGCACGCTTGACTTTTCTCAGTTCATGGGCAGTTATTTTGTGCATTGGTTTTTCCACACGCTTCTTGCGACCCTGTTGACTATTTTGAATGAAACGTTTGATTGTTCGATGATCACGCTTCAGAAGCTTTGCAATTTTAAGAGTGCTGCATCCCTCTGCAAGATATCTCACTATTGTTGACTTTTCTGAGCCTGTCAAGTCCTTCTTTTGACCCATTTTGCCAAAGGAAAGGAAGTTGCCTAATAATTATGCACACCTGATATAGGGTGTTGATGTAATTAGACCACACACCTTCTCATTACAGAGATGCACATCACCTAATATGCTTAATTGGTAGTAGGCTTTCGAGCCTATACAGCTTGGAGTAAGACAACATGCATAAAGAGGATGATGTGGTCAAAATACTCATTTGCCTAATAATTCTCCACTCCCTGTATATGCTGAGTAATTGCTGAACTGGTAAACAACAGAGTTTTAACAACATTAAAGCTGAAAATGTACAAGCATGTATGAGATATATAAGATACCAAACCTCCAACAGATGTAAACAATCATTAACAAGTAGTTGCTTACCTGATGTATTTCATACGCATTATAGCTTCAAGATTTGTCATACCAGATGCAGTGTTATAGGTTAAATATGTCTTAGACCTGGGACTATTGTATATTGTTCAGGTAACACATATTTTGCCTGTAAGAGACTGTGCCTTTAGGAAGACTGTGCCTTTAAAAGAGTTAAAACTAAATTGTACACTGTATTATGCAGAAGCTGTTAAGAGATAAGGAGCCGGAATATTTGGGGGCAGTATAGGAAAGGAAGGGGGGCAGAGGGCATAACCCCCTGATGGGGAAATCAAATGATTCTTAATAGCAATGCTTATTTGTGTGATGTGTTAAAGTGTTAAGTATTATTATTATTTGCAGTGTGATAGGTACTATGTTGCTTAAATAAGAATAGTGTGTACACGTTGCTTTAACAGAAATAAATGTTATTATAAGATTATACAGCAGACATGAGAAAGAAGCATAAACAGGGGTGTTAGAATTGATGTCAGAGATAACCCTTGAATGCCCCTAATGGTTTTGGGCGGGGCTTCCCCATAATTTGGCCAGCTATGGTTAGCTCCAGTCCAACCCACGGGGGTGTATAAGGGGTCCGTGGATTGATGCAAAGCTGTTACATAAGATAACAGTATAAAGAGGAGTGCTTTTAGGCAGTGTTTGGGGAGATTTGTATGTTGGAGACTTGTACTTGACCGGTGGACGCATTAGTGGTGTGGATTGTTCCTGTGGCTACCATCTCTTGTGTGACTGCCTAAGTATCTCCTCCAGCCACAGACAAGATGAAGGGCTGTGAGAGGGCCACAGTGTAGAATGGGTGATGTATCTGTTAATTGTTCTGAAGCTAGCTTTCAGATTGTAGAATATAAGTAGTGTGGATTGCTAATAGGAAACCAGAATTGTTATCAGTGTTTTGCAAACAGCAGATTGAGTTATAAGCATATAGCTCAGAATGCCAGAGTTTTGTGATACTATGTTATTATTGGAATAAAGCTATTGCTATTATTATTGCAAAAAAATCTGTGTCATTTCCTTTGTTTCAAATGATATATGCTGATATATACATAGGAAGTATCACAAAACAGGGAAGGTAAATTGCCCCTTTCTTTTTGAAAACATTAGCAAATTCCAGATACTTAACAGGACACTACATTTTTGTTTGTGAGGTGTCAAGACATAGGGGTTGATTTATCAAAGGTTTTGCCTGCCTTTGCCCCCCCTACTACTGCAGGTTCTCACAAGAGAACCTGCAGTCAGTATTTATATCAAACAGCGGTCATCAGATCGCTGCTTCCCTAACCTCTTTCCACCTCTTAGGTAGAAAATTTCAATCTCCTAGGTCTCGTCTGACTGGGGAGTTTGAAAGCTCCTGCCCACGTGTGATTGACTGTGCATAGGCAGGGTGAACTTTGTACAACAGCGCAAAACAGTGCTCTTGTGCAATGCTGAACTCCGGCAGTGGAATTCAGCCCACCATAGGCGAGCTGCGGCACACAGGGGTGCATATGTATGCCTCTGTCTGCAATCGCTTGATAAATAAAGCCCATAGGGTGCGACATATAACCCAATTGATACTTGGGTTATGTACCCGGAGTCATGGAAGGCCTAGTATAAGTGGGAATAAAGGAGACAGGACAACATCAAAGTGGATATGCTCAATGTGTTTATTTACAATTTTCATCTGTAGTGACCCTGTTTTGAACTTCACAGGGTCATAACTCAAAACAGAAATGCAAGATTCATAGGGCCAAAACTCATAACAGACCCATCAACAATGTGTATGATCACAGGAACCTTTTTTTTCAATAGGGTATTGAAAGGTCTCTAGCAATTCTTTCATCAAGAAACTTTACACTGGTTCCCGAATCCACTATAGCAGGGATGTTATGCTGGTTCCCACCCACTGTAATGAGATGCTGATGGAGATATGTGTTTGTTTTAATTGAGGAAAGAAGAGACTTCTGCCTCTTCTTTCTCTAATAGGGCAGTTGTGAATTAAGTGTCCTACCCTCCTGCAATACAGACAAATTTTGAATGCAACATTGGTTATTTTCTGTTTCTGAAAGCCACACTCATAAAAAAAGGCTATTTGCCTGGGTTTACAGCCTCAGAAAAGTAATGTACTGTGGCTCTTTCTCTTCTCGTTTCCCTTGGTCGTCGGTCCATCCGGATCACCAAGGCAATGATATCTTCAAGCCCAGTCTCTGAGAGTCCAGTTCTGAACTAATCCAGGAGGTTTGCTCGAGGCTGTATCAGCATAGATTCATCTGAATTCACTAATATATTCTTCAAATGGTCTACCAGTTTTTTTCTTGCTGATGCGGTGAAATGAGGGTCATCATATGATATGCTCTAGGGACTCCAATTTGTTGTTATTAGTGAGGAACAAATTATGGACCCAGGGCTCAACCACCCCAGAGAGTATACTCTCAAATTTGCTGAAACAAAAGGTTTTGCTGCTTATGCATCTCTTTCATATTTTTTTAAAAATATTGATCTGCAAAGAAAGAGAATTGAGAGCTAGAACTACTTCTGCAGAGTCTATTTTTTTTTTATTTATTGAAGTTTCAAAAGGTGTTTACAGGCAAATAAAGAGAAATGAAAATATACATCATGGGGGGGCGTGGCTAAGACTTGGCCATGTTAAGACGCAAAATATGAAGCTCCTGGTTTCCTCATACTAATTTATGGAATTTCCTTGTTAAACCTAGACATCCAACCTTGAAAATACCTCATCTAGCTGCTAAATTATTAGCCGAATCTAAGGATGTCAAGCTCATCTCTTTGGTTCCACCAGGAGCAGATTTACCTAACTTTGAAAGTAGACTGAAGCCTCCTTTCCCGATTGCAACTTTCTCCTTAGGTTATCTGGGTTGAGTGCTTTTATTTTGCTGAAGTAAGTGACAGCTCTATAGCCTGCAACTAGCTAAAATGGATAGAGAGGTTCTGTACGCACTTGCTGCACTTGAGATCCGGATGGATGCCAACTTCAGCTCACTCCTACACTGCATATCTCCAGACCGGGAGGATACCACAACCATCCCAGAGTAAGTCCCTGAGAATCCACCTTACATGGTTACCTGCCCACAGGAGACCCTTCTGTGCACTTACCTCTCAGCCGATCTACCTAAAATGGCATTGCGGCCTACCTACATGGACTCTCAGGATGGTGTCCTCACTATCCTACAGAAGTATCCCGCCTTTACCCCGAACACCGTCGCTGTTGCCCAGGTCCTCGCTCCAAAGTGGCCGATCGGAGCGGGGCTTACAGCCGAAACACCCGCAACTATATCCTCATACAGCGACCTTTCTGCCTGTGCCCCACATGGAACTACCGACTCATTACCAGCCTTGGTGGCCCCATCGAGGTACGCAACTATTCTTAGACAAATGGAGGACCTCATGAAGGGTGGAGGTCACAGGATTACCAATCTCTCTCTCATAGAGAACAGATTAAGATCTATACACCTTGCGAATTGCAGGCTTTGGGGAGAACTTTACTTCAATCATTGTGACAAATGCTTGAGGAGAACTGGTATTGGCTAAATTCTTAAATATTTAATAGGCAACTAGGAATGGCAGAAACTGTATCCACAACCCTTACAACGTTCCTTCCTGTTTCAAGCAGCTGCTTTCTTGATTTGAGAGACATGGACTATATAGCCCTATATATTTTTGGTTTCATATTGGCACTGTTCCTAATGTTGCAGTTTAGTTTTTTTGATGTTATATTTAGTGCCCCTCCAGATTCTTAACAGTTAAGGTTTATCAGTGTATTTACTTCTTTCTTTTATTGTGACTCACTTGATGTCATAGTTTGTACCATACATGTATCCTCTTTACTTAGGGCTCTAACTTATACCCCTTAAAAGCTTATACCTAGGACTTTGCTCAATATCTATTTGTTTATGACATGTATTGTTTTCAGGCAGTCCTGGTGTATCTCAATGTAAATGCCCCTTCACTCTTAACACCTACACCTTTACATTTTAAACATAAGGGATGTTTAGTTCCACAACACCATAGGACTTACACCAGTACTGCACTTCTTAAGGATATTTTATACCTCTGATGATATATTCAATACTGTTCACACAACCCTTAACCTTAGATACATTAGCACATGCACTTCTTTAGTTCCTAACATAACCTAACTGATATATTAGTATTACTTTGTACCCCCCCTAACTTAACCCCACTAGCCATCAATTGAGACCTAAGATGGGGAGAGATATACTCCTTTTTTTTCTTAAGGCCATGATTTATACCAGTAACAAACTTAAAAACAGGTCATAATTATATATTCATCACTATGTCTTATATACGACTCTCAGGCAGGTTGAAATAGTGTAGTGGATATTTATGCTGCCATTGAGATAGGACTCTTACACATAGTATTTGACCCTACTTAACAAGAGACCTACTGACGCACAGCACACAAAATATTTATTTTTCAATTGTGATTTTCCAGAGTACCGTGTCTAATTATTATCTATGAGGGCTTAGATCCCTGTAAGCTGTACGCTTAATTTTGGATTCCCACATACTGTGACTCCCCAGGTTAGAAAACCACATAGCAACATATCTACCTATTTCATTGGCAGCTAAGTCACAGCTAAGGTCACAAACAGGTCGTATATTACATTCGGTGACTATATCTCTATACTTAGATGCTGATACTAAACACAACCTAACACCACTTATATAGTGCAATAAACCCTGTCATAAACCTCATCATACTAACCTTGGCCACGTCCCCCCCCCCCCTCGCTTTTAACTTCCAGGCAGCTTTGCACTGCTGATATCCCCCTAACTCCTTATCTATTTTATTTACTATAACATACTAAATTAAGTCTTTAACAAAAACAGAAACAAAAGAAGAGATCTTTTCAAGCTCAGTCCACTTACTTTTTCATTGGTTGATCCGTCGACTCGCCTATGACATGCCTATAATTGAAAATCCTTGTCCCTACCCTGATACATAGGGGTAGATCCTTATATATAGAGGGAGCTTTGCTAGGTATTTTCCCTTAAATATTCTCTTTATTCTCTTAAAAATAACCACTACAGACATATACACCAATGGGTCTACCAATTTATTGTATGGCTTATCATATACTATATCAACCTTCTGTACCTATATTATATACATTCACTGTTATTGTAACTGGACAAAAGTTGTGTATGTTAACTATCTTATATCTCAATAAAAATATATTTAAAAAAAAATATATATATATATATATATATATATATATATATAAGCAGCAAAAGGAGAAGTTGCAGGCAGCGGTTTTATAGTTAAAAAGTCTTTTATTAGAACAATATTAAAAACGCTCCAGAGATCAACACAGGCACATCACAACAGAATGTCCGCTAACATGTTTCGGCCCCAAGCCGTAATCATAGCCACTGGACAATGCACCTGGGCCTTTAAAAAGCAACAGGGTCACCCTGATTGGGTAAAAATAAAATACAAGCTGTGATGTTAATTAACTCTTTGAGTACCTATACAATATTTAGAGCCTATAACCTGAATAACATGGATTGAAATACAAAATGTTGTGAATTACAAAATTGCAAAGATACAATAAAAACATATACAGCTTTACAAAAAAGAAACTATTAGCAATCGATTAGGCAATGATATAAGAACATGCAAGGTTCCCAAACATAAATACACTAGATATATGGGAACAGAGTAGCATATTTTTATAAATATATATTTTTATTATTCTCTCTATCCACATTTTTGGTATGGGGTATTCACATACCCATATGATACAATATTGTATTGCAGCTTGCATTTACATATACCTATTCTATAAGCAATGACAAAAAAGATTGAATCCATTTTGTAGGTGTTATTATATAATGTAAATCATAAATTACCTAAGCACTACTCTGTTCCCATATATCTAGTGTATTTATGTTTGGGAACCTTGCATGTTCTTATATCATTGCCTAATCGATTGCTAATAGTTTCTTTTTTGTAAAGCTGTATATGTTTTTATTATATCTTTGCAATTTTGTAATTCACAACATTTTGTATTTCAATCCATGTTATTCAGGTTATAGGCTCTAAATATTGTATAGGTACTTAAAGAGTTAATTAACATCACAGCTTGTATTTTGTTTTTACCCAATCAGGGTGACCCTGTTGCTTTTTAAAGGCCCAGGTGCATTGTGCAGTAGCTATGATTACGGCTTGAGGCCGAAACATGTTAGCGGACATTCTGTTGTAATGTGCCTGTGTTGATCTCTGGAGCATTTTTAATATTGTTCTAATAAAAGACTTTTTAACTATAAAACCGCTGCCTGCAACTTCTCCTTTTGCTGCTTATTATTTCTCTGAGCTGCAGCTGCGGTTTGGGACGCTATAGCTCCGAAGTTTTTTCAAGGGATTCCCTGCCTGAGGTGTTGCTCATTTCGGATTGGTCCAAGGATATCAAGTGTCGAGAGACGGCCGACACACCCCCTCCCGCACAGTGGGACACCCAACAAAGACGCTGCAGTGACTACTGAGTGAGCTCCGGGGACTTTTTACTTTTTCCTTGTGTCCTTAAATGATGTGACTAACGGTGCTCTTCAGATGTGGTGAGTTGAGGCGATTGTGCCTTATGGGAACACGGTTTTCCCTTGTTTCTCCTCCTGTGCTTTGGGAATGGAAGTCATCATATGCTCACGATGAACATTGTTTGTGCATGCCTTATCTTTCACCGTTTGCAGATGTGAGTCTTCTCTGCGGTTCTCCGGAGCTCTGAAATTTACTACTGTTTACTCACTCTTGCTAAATCCTGCTTTTTGTGGCGTATATAGGGGGTGTTCATCAGTAAAGACTACATATTCTATTACGAACGTTTTCTTTCTTTCTTTTGTATCTGCCTTTAGTGCAGGGTTTATATCCCTTGATGACAGCTTTGTTTTCTTTTTACAATACCAGTATTTCTAATTATACATCATATATGGACAGCAACAGTGAACTTTACTTTATATATATATATATATATATATATATATATATATATATATATATATATATATATATATATATATATATATATATATATATATATATATATATATATATATATATATATACACCATGAATGCAGGTGCACAATAATTACTTAGCAAGAGCACAAAGTATAAATTTAAGCAATAACAGTGATCTCAGAACATTTTTGTGTCTAAGAGTGAGAATATAAATAGTAAATATATTAGCAAACCCTAATATAATATGCGTAGATATAAACTGACCTTCTATTAATAAATAAAAAAATAAAATAACTTAACAGGCTACTCTTGTCCAGGGATAGGCACAGACAAAAGCTGTGGTGGACATTTTCTAAAGTACAGACCTTAGTGAAGGACACCAAGGTACATTTGATATTAAAAACATTATTTTATAGTGCTTGGTGTTATTATACTGATGCAGATACCACTGATACTATAACCAGCCCTCCTCTGGCTGTACCCATGAGCCGGTGTCACTACTGTGTCATTATATACTGCTGGGTGTTATTATACTGATGCAGATACCACTGACCCTATAACCAGCCCTCCTCTGGCTATACCCATGTGTGAGTGTCACTACTGTGTCATTATATAGTGCTGGGTGTTATTATACTGATGCAGATACCATTGATCCTATAACCAGCCCTCCTCTGGCTATACCCATGAGCCAGTGTCACTACTGTGTCTTTGTATAGAGCTTGGTGTTATTATACTGATGCAGATACCACTGATTCTATAATCAGCCCTCCTCTGGCTATACCCATGTGTGAGTGTCACTACTGTGTCATTATATAGTGCTGGGTGTTATTATACTGATGCAGATACCACTGATCCTATAACCAGCCCTCCTCTGGCTATACCCATGTGCTAGTGTCACTACTGTGTCATTATATAGTGCTGGGTGTTATTATACTGATGTAGATACCACTAACCTTATAACCAGACCTCCTCTGACTATACCCATGTGCCAGTGTGACTACTGTGTCATTATATAGTGCTGGGTGTTATTATACTGATGTAGATACCACTGATTCTATAACCAGACCTCCTCTGGCTATACCCATGTGCTGGTGTCACTACTGTATCATTAAATAGTGCTGGGTGTTATTATACTGATGCAGATACCACTGATTTTATAACCAGCCCTCCTCTGGCTATACCCATGTGCCGATGTCACTACTGTATCATTAAATAGTGCTGGGTGTTATTATACTGATGCAGATACCACTGACCCTATAACCAGCTCTCCTCTGGCTATACCCATGTGTCAGTGTCACTACTGTGTCATTATATAGTGATGGGTGTTATTATACTGATGTAGATACCACTGATTCTATAACCAGACCTCCTCTGGCTATACCCATGTGCCAGTGTCACTACTGTGTCATTATATAGTGCTGGGTGTTATTATACTGATGTAGATACCACTGATTCTATAACCAGACCTCCTCTGGCTATACCCATGTGCCAGTGTCACTACTGTATCATTAAATAGTGCTGGGTGTTATTATACTGATGCAGATACCACTGACCCTATAACAAGCCCTTGTCTGGCTATACGCATGTGCCAGTGTCACTACTGTGTCTTTGTATAGAGCTGGGTGTTATTATACAGATGCAGGTACACATCCAGTATTTCACTCAGGCTTTATTTATTCCATAACTTATCACCTAATATCGCTAGCAGTCTCTTGACAAGCCACTAACTTTACTCACACTACATATTTGTTTTTAATTCCTATTTTTTAATCAGAAAGAAAATATATACTAAGGTTGTGGCGGACACTGCAAGGGCTAGTCACGGACACCAGTGTCCGTGTACGGACACCTTGCCTATCCCTGCTCTTGTCACTCCAATATTGAAAAGACTTTGGTAACAATATAAGGTATTATAATAAGAAAAAAGGAAGGTCACCGTTGATCACCACAGTAAAGACTGCATTTTTAAATAGTTTAGAATAGACCATTCTTTTTTGGAACTGAATGTTAAACAGCACAAACCTAATTTTTAAGAGAATGGCAATAATAGGAAAACATTCTTCAGTGATCTCATTAATAATAGTCGATAAAGATATATAACACACTCAGTTCAAAATTGTACATTGCATATTGCCCAGATATCTTAATATGGGATAGAGAAAACCTCATTTTTGTTTTTTCAAATAAAATAACACATATATCCCCATACAAACAAAAAGATGGAATGTGAAGGGGTTATCCCTAATAGAAAATAGAGGCCCCTATTGGACCTCCCAAAAGATCATTTTAACCTAAGGGGACATTTAGGGGAAATGAGAACAGAGAATGCCACTCTTTTTTCTTTTTTTTAAAAATAATTTTTATTGAAGTTGTAAATGCAGTATCACAGATAAATGGTATTACAGAAATCAAATAGATATGTAGAGAGAACATATCAGTCGCTTAAACCACAACCAATAATCTTATCTGTTACATCACAAAAATACTTAACATGTTGAAGATAAACCTCACATTTTCTGTTAAGAACAATATAAATCATGTAACAATATACATTGAACATGTGATAAAAATAGTATAAACTTTTCCCAAATACTTAGAAATAGAGTAAGAACCTTAAGGAGATAAGTTTGTAATAGACAGATTTATACTATGCATTATAAGGTTTAAAAAGTACAATCATATTTTGTCCTGCTGTGGGAAAATCTACGTGAATAGAGAGTTTATATTCTAACATAAAATCTTCATATGAACCCAGAATAATGCAATATACAAACAACAAACTGTGGCTCATACTGAAAAAGAACTGAAAAGCAAAAGCATATCTGAGCCACCTAGATCTGGGTATCTAACCGTGGAGGAATTTGCGGTATGTTATGCTATTCCCTAGTGCCAGAGTTCTATATGGGGAGTGGGGAGAGGGGTGGGGGGGGGCGGAGTATAATCTATAGCATAACAAGAATTTGCCTAGATTCTCTAGTGACATTAAGAATCTTATTCAGCCCATTACACTCAGCATGTCATAATATATGAGGGGATAATCGGTTATGTAAAATTTCAGCCTTCAACTAGTTGACCGCTGCTGGTATTACAGATAGCTGGCAACGTACCCTATTGCTATTATTAATTGAAGGGTTGAGATATTCAGTAGATTGAAAATTAACAGCATGAGATTAGAGGATGATAAACATATTCCAAATCAAAGTAACTCCCTTGTAATGGTGTACCTGTCTCTGAAACAGCAAAGTATTGCTCGAACTGCGTTAGCTCAACATAGACATAAGTATATCTGTATTAATAATGATAGATCTTATTGACTTGGTGTGGGCCCTTCACCCAATAACAAAGGAACCATACAGATAAACAAGTGTCCATAACTAAAGGGAGAATGATACATTGAGCTCTGTAGGTCTAACACCCTACCAAAAGTGTAAATTAATAAGATACAAAACCCTTATAATATAAAGCCATAGGCTAAGTGTCTCAAAATAAAAAAAAACATTTAAACATGCAGTGTAGGTCTTAGCATAAGCCTGGAGCAGTCTAATAATTTAGAGCAGAACAAATCTTCATTTCTAGAATATCGACCTGTCTGATATGTTCTACATTAAATGAAGGTAATGCTGACTGTCAGATATTGCTAACTTCATTTTGTTGGCCCTTAGCATTTGGAGTGGAGAGCAGGACCTCTAGCAAATATCTTAAACATGACTGAGTATTCTAATGTGTCTATGCTGCCATCTGGTGAGCCAGGGAGAATATGATTGATATGTTAAAAAGAGGGAAACATCTATTATATTCATGTAGAGCCAGCAACTATAATAGTAAAGAGCTACCTATATGGAACTAAACATGAAGTTTAAGCATGTCAAATTATACAGAAGTCATAAGATAAATAGTGGGATATAAATATAAAGAGCAATCAGGCTCCTTTTGTAAAATAAGGTACAAGAGAAATGCTCCAACTCCCCAAAAAGGGATCAATCCACAATGTGAATAAAAGTTTAAAAAAGTTTATTAGGAAGTAACAAGTAAAAACATAAATCAAGGTGAAGTAAAAACAACACAGGTAAGTGTGGTTTAGTCAACAGACTAGTTTTGTGCGCATGTGCACTTTATTACTGCATGTTTGTGACTAGACCACACGCCTTTAAATACCCTTATTCTTAAAGGGATATACATCATTTTTCTATAATGCCTATGTGTCTTTTAGATAACATTAATAGATTATACACAGGTTATACATTGGCATCTATTTATCAAGCCATCAACCCCAAATACGCTGGAATTCTGCAGCGTATTTGTGGCGAGCCTGATTCCCCTTAGTTATCTAACCCTACAAACCGGCAAAAGTAGAATTTAGTGACGTAACATACGATGCGCCGGACTCAGTCCGATACAGATCGATGCTTACATCACTCCAGATGTTCCAAATGCAAGTTTGGCACTATCTGACTACCTTTGCTAGTTATCAAATAACTAGCAGGTACGCTCGTCACTATTCCGGCGGCGTATGCCATAGGAATCAATGGGAGTCTGAAAGCAGCGAAAGCTCATATTCGCTGCTGCCCGATATCCCATTGATTCCTATGGAAATGTTTACACCTAACACCCTAACATGTACCCCGAGTCTAAACACCCCTAATCTGCCCCCCCTACACCGCCGCCACCTACATTATACATATTAACCCCTAAACCGACGCTCCCGGAGCCCACCGCCACCTACATTATATTTAATAACCCCTAATCAGCCCCCCTACACTGTTGCCACTATATTAAATTTATTAACCCCTAATCTGCCCCCCCTACACCGCCGCCACTATATTAAATTTATTAACCCCTAAACCTAAGTCTAACCCTAACCCTAACACCCCCTAACTTAAATATAATTTAAATAAATCTAAATAAAAATAACTATCATTTACTAAATTATTCCTATTTAAAACTAATTACTTACCTATAAAATGAAGCCTAAGCTAGCTACAATATAACTAATAGTTACATTGTAGCTAGCTTAGGGTTTATTTTTATTTTACAGGCAAGTTTGTATTTTTTTTTAACTAGGTATAATAGTTATTAAATAGTTATTAACTATTTAATAACTACCTAGTTAAAATAAATACAAATTTACCTGTAAAATAAAACCTAACCTAAGTTACAATTACACCTAAAACTACACTATAATTAAATTAAATCCCTAAATTAACTACAATTAAATAAAATTATTAAGTACAGCCAATAGGATTGAGCTTGCATTCTATTGGCTGATTGGAACAGCCAATAGAATGCAAGCTCAATCCTATTGGCTGATTGTATCAGCCAATAGGATTGAACTTTAATCCTATTGGCTGATTGCATCAACCAAAAGGATTTTTCCTACCTTAATTCCGATTGGCTGATAGAATTCTATCAGCCAATCGGAATTGAAGGGACGTCATCTTGGATGACGTCACTTAAAGGACCCGTCATTGTTCAAGAAAACGTCGATGGAAGAGGATAATTGTAATTTAGGTTAGGTTTTATTTTACAGGTAAATTTGTATTTATTTTAACTAGGTAGTTATTAAATAGTTAATAACTATTTAATAACTATTGTACCTAGTTAAAATAAATACAAACTTGACTGTAAAATAAAAATAAACCCTAAGCTAGCTACAATGTAACTATTAGTTATATTGTAGCTAGCTTAGGGTTTATTTTATAGGTAAGTAATTAGTTTTAAATAGGAATAATTTATTTCATTGTAGTTATTTTATTTAGATTTATTTAAATTATATTTAAGTTAGGGGGTGTTAGGGTTAGACTTAGGTTTAGGGATTAATAAATTTAATATAGTGGAGGCGGTGTAGGGAGGGCAGATAAGGGGTTAATAAATATAATGTAGGTGGCGGTGGTGTAAGGGGGCAGATTAGGGGTTAATAAATATAATGAATGTGGCAACGGTGTAGGGGGCGCAGAATAGGGGTTAATAAATATAATGTAGGTGACGGTGGGCTCCAGGAGCAGCGGTTCAGGTGTAAACACTTTATTTAGTTGCGGCGGGGTCCGGGAGCGACGGTTTAGGGGTTAATACATTTATTAGAGTTGCGGTGGGCTCCAGGAGTGGCGGTTTAGGGGTTAATAACTTTATTTAGTTGCGAAGGGCTCCGGGTGTGGCGGTTTGGGGGTAAAACAGTTTAGTATAGTGTGGGTGTTTAGTGACAGGGTACCATGAAATCTGGGAAAAAGCCAAAGAGCAGCGAGATTGATGACTGTTAGTTAACAACAGTCCGCTGCTCATCGCCCCATACTTGGTGCGCAGCTTTTTGACAGCTTTTTTGGTCATTTTGGAGAGCACATTCAGGTCCGCTGCAGCGATGTTAGGCGATCTTAGGGGAGCGTGTTGGTGCCGTTGAATGCAGGTAAGTTGACAGCTTGATAGATAGATGCCATAGTATCTATTGCCATATATTTGATGATATATACTGTATATTACATTTGTTTTGTGTTCTTATAATTGTATAGATTATAGAAAAGCAATAGAAAGAAATTATCCCTGAGAGACAATCTTAAGTGCTTATCTATTTTCATAGTCAAATTCCTTTTAAAACATTTATCTTCATATATCATCAGAATAAATTTAAAGGGAATATAATTTATCTTATCAAAAGGATTTTTATCCATAATCTACCTGCCTCTCTGACTACTTATTCTATTAGGTTGAATTTATATCTATATGAAAAAGTCTAGGTCTCTCCTCATATTAATCCCTAATAATGGCTAGATTTAGAGTTCTGCAGCCAAAGGGCTGCATTAGCTACTCTGGCTTTTTTTCTCCCGCACCTTTTAAATACCGCTGGTATTTAGAGTTCACAGAAGGGCTGCGTTAGGCTCCAAAAAGGGAGCGTAGAGCATATTTACCGCCACTGCAACTCTAAATTCCAGCGGTGCCTACGGACGCGGCCAGCTTCAAAAACGTGCTCGTGCACGATTCCCCCATAGGAAACAATGAGCTGTTTGAGCTGAAAAAAAACCTAACACCTGCAAAAAAGCAGCGTTCAGCTCCTAACGCAGCTACATTGTTTCCTATGGGGAACACTTCCTATGTCTGCACCTAACACCCTAACATGTACCCCGAGTCTAAACATCCCTAACCTTACACTTATTAACCCCTAATCTGCTATCGCTGACCCCTGCATATTTTTTTTAACCCCTAATCTGCCGCTCCGTACACCGCCGCAACCTACATTATCCCTATGTACCCCTAATCTGCTGCCCCTAACACCGCCGACCCCTATATTATATTTATTAAACCCTAATCTGCCGCCCCCAACGTCGCCTCCACCTACCTACAATTATTAACCCCTAATCTGCCGACCGGATCTCACCGCTACTATAATAAATGGATTAACCCCTAATCAGCCTCACTCCCGTCTCAATAACCCTATAATAAATAGTATTAACCCCTAATCTGCCCTCCCTAACATTGCCGAAACCTAACTTCAAGTATTAACCCCTAATCTGCCGACCGGAGCTCACCGCTACTGTAATAAATTTTTTAACCCCTAAAGCTAATTCTAACCTTAACCCTAACACCCCCCTAATTTAAATATAATTTTATTCTAATGAAATAAATTAACTCTTATTAACCCCTTAAGGACCAGCGACGTACCCTGTATGTCACTGGCCTTTTTTTGGGACTTGATTGTTTTATAGCGTGGTCTTGACACCAGCACTGAGACTGCTCTAATCCACAAAGCCTGCTGGAGGGAGTGCATTAATAGTGTGTTCTTGCTAGACTTGTGCTATTATGTCCTGAAAAAACCCTTAACGACCAGTGACATACAGGGTACATTGTGGTCATTAAGGGGTTAAATAAATTATTCCTATTTAAAGCTAAATACTTACCTGTAAAATAAACCCTAATATAGCTACAATATAAATTATAATTATATTGTAGCTATTTTAGGATTAATATTTATTTTACAGGCAACTTTGTATTTATTTTAACCAGGTACAATAGCTATTAAATAGTTAATAACTATTTAATAGTTACCTAGTTAAAATAATTACAAATTACCTGTAAAATAAATCCTAACCTAAGTTACAATTAAACCAAACACTACACTATCAATAAATTAATTAAATACAATACCTACAAATAAATACATTTAAATAAACTAACTAAAGTACAAAAAATAAAAAAGAACTAAGTTACAAAAAATAAAAAAATATTTACAAACATTAGAAAAATATTACAACAATTTTAAACTAATTACACCTACTCTAAGCCCCCTAATAAAATAACAAAGACCCCCAAAATAAAAAAAATGCCCTACCCTATTCTAAATTAAAAAAGTTCAAAGCTCTTTTACCTTACCAGCCCTGAAAAGGGCCATTTGCGGGGCATGCCCCAAATAATTCAGCTCTTTTGCCAGTAAAAAAAAACATACAATACCCCCCCCCCCAACATTACAACCCACCACCCACATACCCCTAATCTAACCCAAACCCCCCTTAAATAAACCTAACACTAAGCCCCTGAAGATCTTCCTACCTTATCTTCACCATGCCAGGTTCACCGATCCGTCCACCGAAGTCTTAATCAAAGCATCCGAAATCGTGATCCAAGCCCAAGCGGGGGATGAAGAGTGACGTCCATCCTCCGGCTGAAGTCTTGATCCAAGCGGGCAGAAGAGGACATCCGGACCGGCAAACATCTTCATCCAAGCCGCATCTTCTATGTTCTTCAATCCAATGACAACCGGCTGATCTTCAAGACCTCCAGCGCAGATCCATCCATCTTCACCGACGACTTCCCGACGAATGACGGTTCCTTTAAGGGACGTCATCCAAGATGGCGTCCCTCGAATTCCGATTGGCTGATAGGATTCTATCAGCCAATCGGAATTATGGTAGGAAAATTCTGATTGGCTGATGGAATCAGCCAATCAGATTCAAGTTCAATCCGATTGGCTGATCCAATCAGCCAATCAGATTGAGATAGCATTCTATTGGCTGTTCCGATCAGCCAATAGAATGCGAGTAATGTTGGGGGGGTATTGTATGTTTTTTTTTACTGGCAAAAGAGCTGAATTTTCCTACATTAATTCCGATTGGCTGATAGAATCCTATCAGCCAATCGGAATTCGATGGACGCCATCTTGGATGACGTCATTTAAAGTAACCGTCATTCGGCGAGTAGGCGTCAGTAGAAGAGGATGGATCCGCGTCGGCTGGAAGATGATGGCTCCGGAAGAAAGAAGATTGAAGATGCCGCTTCATAGAAGACTTCATCCCGATGATGGACTTCTTCAGCGCCCGCTTGGATCAAGACTTCAGCCCGATGATGGATTTCTTCAGCCGCCGCTTGGATCCAGACTTCAGGCAGAGGATGGACGTCACTCTTCAGCCCCCCCTTGGGCTTGGATGAAGATTTCGGAGGATCTTCTGGACAGATCGGAACCCGGTGTGGTGAAGACAAGGTAGGGAGATCTTCAGGGGCTTAGTGTTAGGTTTATTTAAGGGGGGTTTGGGTTAGATTAGGGGTATGTTGGGGGGGGTATTGTATGTTTTTTTTTTACAGGCAAAAGAGCTGAATTCTTTGGGGCATGCCCCGCAAAGGGCCCTTTTCAGGGCTGGTAAGGTAAAAGAGCTTTTCTATTTTAATTTTAGAATAGGGTAGGGCATTTTTTTTATTTTGGGGGTCTTTGTTATTTTATTAGGGGGCTTAGAGTAGGTGTAATTAGTTTAAAATTGTTGTAATATTTTTCTAATGTTTGTAAATATTTTTTTATTTTTTGTAACTTAGTTCTTTTTTATTTTTTGTACTTTAGTTAGTTTATTTAAATGTATTTATTTGTAGGTATTGTATTTAATTAATGTATTGATAGTGTAGTGTTATGTTTAATTGTAGATAATTGTAGGTAGTTTATTTAATTTATTTATTGATAGTGTAGTGTTAGGTTTAATTGTAACTTAGGTTAGGATTTATTTTACAGGTAATTTGTAATTATTTTAACTAGGTAACTATTAAATAGTTATTAACTATTTAATAGCTATTGTACCTGGTTAAAATAAATACAAAGTTGCCTGTAAAATAAATATTAATTCTAAAATAGCTACAATATAATTATAATTTATATTGTAGCTATATTAGGGTTTATTTTACAGGTAAGTATTTAGCTTTAAATAGGAATATTATTTCGTTAGAATAAAATTATATTTAACTTAGGGGGGTGTTAGGGTTAGGGTTAGAATTAGCTTTAGGGGTTAAAAAATGTATTATAGTAGCGGTGAGCTCCGGTCGGCAGATTAGGGGTTAATACTTCAAGTTAGGTGTCGGCGATGTTAGGGAGGGCAGATTAGGGGTTAATACTATTTATTATAGGGTTATTGAGGCGGGAGTGAGGCGGATTAGGGGTTAATAACTTTATTAAAGTAGCGGTGAGCTCCGGTCGGCAGATTAGGGGTTAATAATTGAAGGTAGGTGGCGGAGACGTTGGGGGCGGCAGATTAGGGGTTAATAAATATAATATAGGGGTTGGCGGTGTTAGGGGCAGCAGATTAGGGGTTCATAGGGATAACGTAGGTGGCAGCGGTGTGCGGTCGGCAGATTAGGGCTTAAAAATTTTTAATAGAGTGGCGGCGATGTGGGGGGACCTCGGTTTAGGGGTACATAGGTAGTTTATGGGTGTTAGTGTACTTTAGAGCACAGTAGTTAAGAGCTTTATAAACCGGCGTTAGCCCAGAAAGCTCTTAACTACTGACTTTTTTCTGCGGCTGGAGTTTTGTCGTTAGATTTCTAACGCTCACTTCAGCCACGACTCTAAATACCGGCGTTAGAAAAATCCCATTGAAAAGATAGGATGCGCAAATGGCGTAGGGGGATCTGCGGTATGGAAAAGTTGCGGCTGCAAAGTGAGCGTTAGACCCTTTCATGATTGACTTTAAATACCAGCCGGCGGCCAAAACCAGCGTTAGGAGCCTTTAATGCTGGTTTTGACGGCTACCGCCCAACTCTAAATCTAGGCCTATGGGACTTACAGTCTTTAAAGAAAAAATCCAAAAGACCTCTCTCTTATTAAGCTTGCTTTCCCTATCGCCCCCTCTCTTCCATATGGGGATATAATCAATAGCTTGCAGAGTTAATAAGGATGGATCTGAATTGTGCATGTCTTTAAAGTGCCTTGAGACAGGGGTATCTGAATCTTGATCTTCTATAGACCTTAGATGTTCCAGGAATCTATCTTTTATAGGTCTCTTGGTTTTTCCTGTATATTGTATCTAACATTGATTACAAGTTAATAAGTAAACTACATGTGTAGTATAACAATTGATACAATATTTGATTTTATATTCACGTCCTGTTGTACTTGATTTACACATGTCTCCTTCAGTAATAAATTTACAAGTTTTGCAAGCAAGCCTTCTACGTTTGAAAAAACCTTTCTTGCCTTTTAGCCATGTAGATTTGGTATTGTTAGATATTTCAGAGGGTGACAAGTAATTTGCTAGGGTTTTCACCTTTTTAGATACAAATTAAAAACCTGTTTGTGTTATTTGTTTAGTGACAGTATCAGCATATAGGATAGGTATCTTCTCCTTAATTGTATTACAGATTTTACTGAATTCTGTACTATAAGTTGTGATAAACTTTACTTTCTCATATCTATTGGTGGTTTTGGGTTGTTTGTATTTTAGAAGTTGATCCCTAGTCATTACGTCTGTACTTGCCTTGGCCTGATTTAGTAACATCTCTGAATATACTTTTAGTCTGTCTGTAATGATTTGTGCTTGTTTAGCATATTCCTCCTTAGTTGAGCAATTTCTCTTTGCTCTTATGAATTCTCCTTTGGGAATTCCTCTTATTACATGTTTAGGATGGCACGAGTTAGATTGGAGTATTGTGTTACCTGACATAGATTTTCTATATAATTTAGTTTCCACTGTCTGTTGTTCTTTATTTACATACATAGTAATATCTAAAAAAAATTATGGATTCATTATTGTGCTCTCCTACCAATTTTTTTCCACATTGATTATCATTCAGATATTCGCAGAAGAGATCTGTCTTCTCATTGTCCCCATCAAAGATGAAAAACAAATAATCAATGTATCTGTAGAAGTATTTAATATCCTTTTTGAAAGGATTTCTCTCCCCAAAGACGTGGGACAGCTCCCACTAACCCATAAAAAGGTTGGCGTACAAGGGGACAAATTTTGACCATATAGCTGTCCCACGCTTCTGTAGAAAGAAATCACTTCCAAACATGAAGAAATTATGAGTCAGCAGATACTCTACTGCACTTACTAAAAAGCACAAAGTAGCTGGTTCATAGTTGCTATATGTGTCTAGAAAAAACTCGAAAGCTATAATGCCCTTTGTGTGTTGTATACAGGTATAGAGAGATGCTACATCTATAACCAAGAATCTATATGATGATTCCCATTGACTTTATTTAATTTACATAAACGATGTAGTGTCCTGTATATAGCTTGGGAGATATTTTACCATGTAGGGGGTCCTTATTTAGGGGATGTAGGGGGTCCATAATTAGTTTAGGAAAGTAGTGGAAAATAAGAGTGACTGGAAATTATGGTATAAGGGAATCTTTTATTTGTTGATTTATTACACCATTATGTTTTGCTAACAAAATTATTCTGACCATTTCATTTTTGAATGGCTGAGTCGGATTTGATTTTAATTTCATGTAGACCTCTGTATCACAAATTTGTTTAATTGTTTCTGTGATGTAATGTGATTTGTTTAGAATAACCACATTGCCTCATTTATCAGAAGGCCTAATCAGAATCTCCTTATTTTTACTTAGGTCTTGTAATGCTTGTTTCTCTTTAGCTGTAATGTTTCCCTGCCTCATTTTAGATTTTTTAACCTTATCATCAAGATTTTTTAATTTGTCTTCTATCGTTTTCTGAAAGACATCTAGGACCTTAGGTCTAGTATGAACAGGATAAAATTTCCTTTTTGATTTTTTGTGTAGTTGTTTCACATTTTTGTCTTCAATTAGGTCAATATCCTCATTTGCACTTTATTTAGCCAGATGTTGTAAATCCTGTACTGCACACCAATCAAAAAACGTTAGTATTTCATCACTAGTTTCAATGTTATTAGTTTGTGTCATCTGTTCATTCATACATAAAATAAGGTAGATGATTTGTTATTGTATGAACTAAACAATATTGTCAGGTCTCTAAATTACAAGCCCAAAAATATAAAATTAGGTACACTTTCTTAAAAAAGAAGTCTTCATCTTAGAGGAATAAGGCTATATTGCATGGTGCACAGTGAAGCACCAGAAGTAGACAACTACAGCATTACCTTGTTTCCAATAAAGTTATTGAGATATTTACATACTATAAAACACAGAAAGAACTATTAGCCTCCAAAGTACAATAGGGGAATCAGGCAGATCCATGAAGAACCATTATATCTCTCTTATGTAGCATGAAAACAGTCAACTTGGGCAGCCATACAAAAAAGAAAAATATACACCATACTCATCAAGAAGTCCAGTGTGAGGAAAGTTACAGAGTTCTCTCCCGGTGAACCATGTTGTCGCCAACCACATGGCATAACTGGGGACACATTGTTTCCTATCCTATGCCTGTCCTCCAGTACTTTGCCATGGGCTTGGGGCACAGTTTTCCATGTTGTTATTTGCAAATACCAGAGTACTTATAGGTTATGGGTGGGGGTATAGGAGCATAAATGAAATAACTAAGCAGTATGCAAGACTTAATATTAAATAGGCATGACGGAATGAGCTATTAAATAAATATATATATATATATATATATATATATATATATATATATATATATATATATATATATATATATATATATATATATATATACACAGTATATGTTTTATAAAGATGTAGGGAGTAAGTTTGTCACCTCGCAAAAGAATTGGCTCCGGAGTCACAAGCTAGTGGGTAACTTTCCTTGCAAAAAATGTGTAGCTTGTAGATTTACAGGGAGTGCAGAATTATTAGGCAAGTTGTATTTTTGAGGATTAATTTTATTATTGAACAACAACCATGTTCTCAATGAACCCAAAAAACTCATTAATATCAAAGCTGAATAGTTTTGGAAGTAGTTTTTAGTTTGTTTTTAGTTATAGCTATTTTAGGGGGATATCTGTGTGTGCAGGTGACTATTACTGTGCATAATTATTAGGCAACTTAACAAAAAACAAATATATACCAATTTCAATTATTTATTTTTACCAGTGAAACCAATATAACATCTCAACATTCACAAATATACATTTCTGACATTCAAAAACAAAACAAAAACAAATCAGTGACCAATATAGCCACCTTTCTTTGCAAGGACACTCAAAAGCCTGCCATCCATGGATTCTGTCAGTGTTTTGATCTGTTCACCATCAACATTGCGTGCAGCAGCAACCACAGCCTCCCAGACACTGTTCAGAGAGGTGTACTGTTTTCCCTCCTTGTAAATCTCACATTTGATGATGGACCACAGGTTCTCAACGGGGTTCAGATCAGGTGAACAAGGAGGCCATGTCATTAGATTTTCTTCTTTTATACCCTTTCTTGCCAGCCACGCTGTGGAGTACTTGGACGCGTGTGATGGAGCATTGTCCTGCATGAAAATCATGTTTTTCTTGAAGGATGCAGACTTCTTCCTGTACCACTGCTTGAAGAAGGTGTCTTCCAGAAACTGGCAGTAGGACTGGGAGTTGAGCTTGACTCCATCCTCAACCCGAAAAGGCCCCACAAGCTCATCTTTGATAATACCAGCCCAAACCAGTACTCCACCTCCACCTTGCTGACGTCTGAGTCGGACTGGAGCTCTCTGCCCTTTACCAATCCAGTCACGGGCCCATCCATCTGGCCCATCAAGACTCACTCTCATTTCATCGGACCATAAAACCTTAGAAAAATCAGTCTTGAGATATTTCTTGGCCCAGTCTTGACGTTTCAGCTTGTGTGTCTTGTTCAGTGGTGGTCGTCTTTCAGCCTTTCTTACCTTGGCCATGTCTCTGAGTATTGCGCACCTTGTGCTTTTGGGCACTCCAGTGATGTTGCAGCTCTGAAATATGGCCAAACTGGTGGCAAGTGGCATCTTGGCAGCTGCACGCTTGACTTTTCTCAGTTCATGGGCAGTTATTTTGCGCCTTGGTTTTTCCACACGCTTCTTGCGACCCTGTTGACTATTTTGAATGAAACGCTTGATTGTTCGATGATCACGCTTCAGAAGCTTTGCAATTTTAAGAGTGCTGCATCCCTCTGCAAGATATCTCACTATTTTTTACTTTTCTGAGCCTGTCAAGTCCTTCTTTTGACCCATTTTGCCAAAGGAAAGGAAGTTGCCTAATAATTATGCACACCTGATATAGGGTGTTGATGTCATTAGACCACACCCCTTCTCATTACAGAGCACATCACCTAATATGCTTAATTGGTAGTAGGCTTTCGATCCTATACAGCTTGGAGTAAGACAACATGCATAAAGAGGATGATGTAGTCAAAATACTCATTTGCCTAATAATTCTGCACTCCCTGTATGATGAAAACAAAAACCTCAGCTTGCACTGAAGAGGTGTATAAGATAAGATATGTTTTCAATTGCAATACGGAGGGAGTGGTCTATCTACTTAGCTGTAACTGTCCCAGTTTTTATGTTGGAAAGACTAAAATATTGTTGAAGGATAGGATTCTAGAGCATAGAGATGACATAAAAAAAGCTCAGAATAGCAGTGTAGCTAGACACTTTGAATCTTTTCATAATAGCAGTTCTGAATGCATGAGAGTGACCGGCATAGACAGAGGAATTGCCAATGGTAGAGTTGGTGATAATGATAAGGCCCTACTCCAAAAAGAATGTAAATGGATCTATGACCTCTCTTCCATTGGGCCAAATGGCATGAACGAAAGGCTTGATATGGCCTGTTTTCTCTAAATATGTTTAGTTACTTGTCTTAGTCCCATTTTGAGTTTAGACTCTAAAGGCCCTGTTTAAAGACTCATATAGTGATCTGATTTATATGGGATGTAATTAATAAGTGCAAATGCTTTTTTCTTTTAAATACATATGTTGTCTACTTTACATAACTGATTATTAGTATTATGCATATGAAACTTTCACCTCCCATTATGGGCGGAGTATGTACGGATATAAAAATATACACAGTATCCGTTAAACTATCAAGCCCTGAGGAAACCCCATCTCTCTAGTGATGAGGGGATGAAACGCGCGTCATTGGATGACCGCTCCATGTGATTTGACACGCTGGTTCGTTTGTTTGTCTGGCTGTATGACGGAGAAAGATTTGAGCGTGCCAATGTACTTACAAGGAACCTAATCAGGTGAAATACAGCTACAGGATTCGGAGGACACGGATGCCTGGCCTGCATAGGGGACCCTATGCCGCATTTGAAAAGCAGTTCACTAACCATAGATGAAACAAGAAGTCCGGTAATGTTGGTATATATTTAACGAACAGGTGCAGTTGACAGAGGGGTACAACTTTACATACAAAGTATCCTCCTGCATCGTTGTTTGTTGCTCTACCTTTCTTGATATATGATATATTTCATCATTGCCATCTATGATTGCTGTTTCTTGCTGCTTTCTACACACAAGACAAGTGCAGTTGACAGAGGGGTATGATAACAGATAAAGATACCCTCCTGCATTATTGTCTTTTTTCTGGCTTTAACTTTGTCCTCCTGCCACATTAACTCTTATGCTTTAATTGCTTTGCTTTATACCATTTTGGCCTTCACTAACAACTGTGGCTTATATAACATAACTTGCTTGGTGGCATTACTTATTCCTGAATGGGATGTACTCATTTAACCTCATAAACAACATTGGGAAAGGCATAACCTACTTAACAGTGTATCTACATATACATTATAAAACTCTGAGTGATATCTTCCTACATATTTTTTGCTACTTGTTATCACATGCTGTTGTTTTAGAGCCGACAAGTGACTATGCACACCTTACAATGAGCCTCATTTTCTATCTCAGTTTTATTAAAACCTTTATAGGTCTGAGAATATATTGAGACTCATGTTATGTGCTTATTTAATTGTAGCTTGTCTGTGTATGTATTTTAGATTGAATTTTTCTAGGAAGTAATCAAATGTTGTAACCTGCGTGTCTGTCTATTTGGACCGGTCCCTATAGTGTTTTTTCTAGCATATGTAAATATGCTTTTTGTTGGTTGTGTATTTGTACTTAAAATGTTTTACATTTTAAAACCATGTGATTCATTTTATTCAGTGTAACTGGATGATGTCAATTTGGCGAGCCTAAGCTTGACACAGTGTGAGAATAAACACGACTTTGCTTCAATTACAAGATGTGTTGTTTTTTTCTTTTATATAAAAGGGTGCTGAATTCTCAGTCTTTAATATGTAGTTTTATTCTAAACCGCCTTATCTCTCTTTAACTTTTGGAATTTTTTATATATATACACACATATACATATATACTGTATATATATATATATATATATATATATATATATATATATATATATATATATATATATATATAAAACAAGTTAATTGTATGTAGGCCGTTTGACCCTAGGCTTTTTTTGTATGCCACTATATATATATATATATATATATATATATATATATATATATATAAATATATATACAGTATATATATATGATAAAAAGAGGGTGTAGACCTTCCATTAGATGGAGACAATAGTGATCAATCTATGAATTTAACATTAAACTAGAAATTAACTAGTTCCAAAAAGAAGTGTAACATGCAGGATACTAAGCCAACAGAACTTTTAAACAAATTAACAATAGATATGAGCATATAATTATTAGCATCCCTTTAATCTATGGAGAGCAGAATAATAAAGTTAGCCGTTAACACATAACTGTTATAAACCTTAGAATGTCTACATTTCAAAGGTACTTAGGTTAGTATATACTGTAGTGTAATAGGTATATAACAAAAAAAAAAAAAAAAAAAAAAAATGCAATGAGAGTGGAAGTCACCTTTGGACCTGAAATTATCTAGGCTGATAGAATTGAAGCCCATATTCAAAGAGAAATATGTAATAATCGGCTAAGGTAACAGAAGTGCTGAGTAAATAATAAAGCAATATTATGACCACTCCATCTAGTAATGCCTTTAAACATCGAAACAATGCATGCTCTTGTTTTGTTGACTATGAGAAGAGCCATCAAGGAGTAGTTGTCTTAATTAACAGGGTCTTATAGGTGAACTAGCACTATAATAAGTCAAATTTCTTTCATGCCTATCCCATTTCATAATAATTCAGGCTCAATATAAGGTTCATTAAAAGTCTTTCACACTTGCGATACTGAGTTATCTGGCCAATCGTCTCCAACGTGTACAGCCTGAAGCGCTGTGGAGTAGAAGCCGGTTTCATTTTGTGTGAGGGCAACTCTGTGGGGATCTCTCCCTTGGCCATCATTTCCCCCTCTGCAACCGTGGACTGATCGGATATGGTCTGTAGCTCTGCTGGACCATTGACGTAATCTACAGGCAGTTCTTCTGTGTAGGAAGTCTCTTTGTTAGCAAGGACAATGCACATGGTTTGCATATGCTGAAGTACTGACTGGGTTAATCCTCTTACCTCAGGCTTTTGCATAACCACATACGCCTCAGGCCGCAGGTGCAGGGGTCCAAATGCACAACCGCCGTAAAATTGACCATTGGTGTAGGCAATCTGGGGATTCTCAGTGGGTGAAGTAGCGGTAGAAGGATTGAATGCTGCTTGAAGAGACTCTGTAAATTTCCCCCAAGAGAGTGTAAGTGTCCACATTAGACATAGCGATGATTCGTAGTATAGATCCAGGGTATTTAATGCAGTGGTTTACCCCTCTCGTGGTGTTACCCAGTTACCCCAGGGGGGTATATGTGGCGACCTTAACCCTTAGGAACATCTGATTTCAACTCACAAAGAGCAATAGCTTAGTGTATGAGCCTGATGACCTTGTGGCTTCACCGGATATCCTAGGCAAAAATAGCGGTCATATTAGGTGCTCCCCAACTTATCAAAAGTGTCTCGGACTGGGCTTCAGCTAGGTATTCTAAATGTGTCTCTGTAGTGGTGTAAGAATTGTAAGAATTTGTTTTTTTGTCCATAATATTGACATTTAGTCGGGGAGCTACTGAAAAACACGTCTTGCTGCACCAGTGGTTAGCTCTGCCCCCCCCGAGAATGCCACTCTTTGACCCAATTTATTATAAAAAGGTTGCTTATTGAAAGGAAATCAAAAGAAAATAGAATACACTATAATCTCTGTAATTTGGGCACCTGCTGCATAATTGTAAGGAATCTGTTATTTAAACTATTGGAAGATAGTGATATTTAGCTATGAGGGAAAACAAGACATCAATATAAAACTGTGAGAGTTCAACCTAGAATTATAATGTAAGCTGGGTCATAAAATATCACACTTTAAGCATTATACAACATAGGCACATACCTTTATTTGTTGTCTTCAGCTCTATATTACTATATAAAGTATATTTCAAACCTAAAGTAGAATGCATAGATGTCAACATATTAAAATATATAGTTCAAGTTTTACAAATAGATAATACTAAAACTAATAGTATAATCAAACACAATGGAACAAAACAAGTCCTCATATCTCCAGCATACCAGCCTTCATTATGGAATGCAGTGTCCAGGGTAAAAGGGGATACAAATATATAGAATATTATAGGCCATAAGAAACAACAATAGTAGCACTAACTGTAGTAGTAGCTGTAAAGATTTATACTCATCTATTGCGCAATGTCTAAAAGCAAGTTCAGCCAACTCCAATTTTTGGTCACAACTCAGAAGATATAAAATGGAGCTTCCATATATGAAGATGACCATCAATAAAAAAACACAAATCTTGCCAAAACGACTGGTTGTTCCAGTTGCTCCAGTAGATGAAAGTCACTGTTATGAACAACAATCCATTCACTGATTATGTCCCTCAAGGAAAGTACCACTTCCATGGCATCAACATCTTGTAAAGTGGTCTCAGTTGACTCAATGTATTCAGCAGCTCTGGAATCGCATAGGGACCTATCAAGGCTGCCAGCATAGCTCCCAATATTATCGACCTCTGCTTCACCAATCAACGTTCGCTCTGTGATGATCAAATTATAGGTAAACTTATGCTTCCAGGAGATCATGCTGTCTTCCCTTGGTGCCTTTACATCTGAAAATATAGCAGGCAACGAGTGCTGGGGTCCTGCTGCATCGCTGCCCTCATATTTCAAGCTTTCAGGACTGAACAGATGAGATTCAACAGGGTGAGCCATAAAGGACGAGGTGCAGCTTGTGATGAGTCTACAAAGGCCATATGGTGGCTATGAAGCAGGACACATATTTCCTCTAACAGGTACTGTAAGTAGTCGCTTCATATTAAATGTATATGCAGCAGGTGCTAAAGCGATGCAGAATCTGAGATGTATAGTGCATCAGTACTGCTTGACAGCAGCAACTCGAACACTTACTACCTGGGGATCTGAAGTGAATCTGAGGCCTCAAATGAATCTCTGTATTGTTGTGGCAGGTTATATTCCCAAAAGAATAAAGAGTGGCATCATTAGAGCGGTAATTCTTCATAGATCAAGAATATGCCAGCATTTGTTTCAGATGACTGCTATATAAATAGATATTTTGTAAAACTATATAGAAGTCTGGAGCAGTACACAACAATGCGGCCACCCGAAGTCCCCCCTGCAGTGTCCATTTTTAAGGCTTGGACATAAATGTCCGGCTGTGGAGCTGGTTGATGGTACCGCTGTGTAGAAGTAACCAAGTAAAGCAGAGGACAGTCCAGAGTAGCAGATTAGGTAATATACTCATGGCCAATATACACAATCTTAGATACAAAGGGAACAGGAGAAAACAAAGTCAGTCTATCAGCCCGGGGGTAATACACTGCAAGGCATTTCAAACAAGGCTCCAAGACAAAAAGAGCAAGCAAGAGTTGAAGTCCTATGGAAACAGGCAGAGGTCCGAAATCCAGATAACAACACAGGTACTGGAAATCAGCAAGACACGTGAGCTGGGAAACTGGAGAAACTTGCACCAATGTCCAAGCAATGTGTTAGAGTGAGCTGTAGAGTTTAATAGGGGAAGACCCCTTCTCTGGGAGTGGCCCAGCAGGATGAGTGCCAATGCAAAGAGAGCCCAGGAATAGCTAGGAGGCCATTAGATCCCCAAAGTATTTTTACAAAAAAAACATTATACTGTTTGTTTCTGTAAAATGTTTAAAGGGACACTGAACCCACATTTTTTCCTTTCGTGATTCAGATAGAGCATGCAATTTTAAGCAACTTTCTAATTTACTCCTATTATCAAATTTTCTTCATTCTCTCGTTATGTTTATTTGAAAAGCAAGAATGTAAGTTTAGATGCCGGCCCATTTTTGATGAACAAACTGGGTTGTCCTTGCTGATTGGACAGCACCAATAAACAAGTGCTTCTCCATGGTGCTGAACCAAAAATATGCTGGCTCCTTAGCTTAGATGCCTTCTTTTTCAAATAAAGATAGCAAGAGAACGAAGAAAATTTGATAATAGAAGTAAATTAGAAAGTTGCTTAAAATTGCATGCTCTATCTGAATCATGAAAGAAAACATTTGGGTTCAGTGTCCCTTTAACACAGAAATCTGTACTAGAATTCATGTTTGTCATTGTCTGCACTATTTCCCTTGCCACATTGTACATGCACACACATACTTTTGCTTCTTAAAATATGTGACATTCGTGTAGGTGGTGGGATGCCAGCAGGTGCAAAATAAAAATCTTGCACCAGTGCCCTTTATTCATTATGCCTGCCACTGTTTATAAGTTAATGCACCTGTAATTTTACTAGGTGTTTTGCTATCTTGCAGTACCTCATGTTCACCCCATAGATTGATGGTGCTTATGTTCCTTTCTGTATACTGTTGTGTTGTAGGCCTCAAGCCTAGGGAATGCATTAATGGCAGAATGGGTAGAGATGCAGTGAATGAAAAAAAAGGTTGGTGAGGGTGACAGTAGAGAGACCTCAAGGAAGGCGCATGGCATGCTGGGCAAACAGGTCAAGTTCTGACACAGTGCACAGCAGATTAAACCAAACCCTGCTCTGTGCCGGCAACAACAGATACGATAGTTCTCTTTGCACGAGTGCTTCCTGCATCTGAGTTGACAAGCCCCTTATCAAGCTATATAGTCACAAACCCTAAATAGAGATAAATAACACCAATAAGCACATAGGAACGTGAGGTGGAAGGTACTAGAGGGACAGAATAGATGATTTATGTAGCATGCAATGTACTCCACATCCAGCTGATAATATGAAAGAAAATTGCAATTTGCAAATGTATATGTTTTTCAATATTATTGTTTTTCCCTTTGCACTAAAAGATGATTTAGAAAAACTCTAGCAAAATGTGTGTTGAATTGAGAAGTTTTCTTCATTCTACATAACATTAATTTATTTAATCATCTGATGATATCCACAGGGGCAATAAAAGTGAAAATTGTCTTCATTGACTTTTTATGATTCTTTAAACATTTATAATAAGTAATTGCTTTATGTACAGCTCCCACCTGGCAACACAAGCAACATAGGACTCTGGTCTGAACCCCTAAGTCCAAAAAGCAATTTAAAAAACATTAAGGTATTTATAACTAGATTCCCAGTGTATGCTACAAATCTGGACTTCTTTTATATTACTATGATATTACTAGGTTTTCAGCTGTCACTAGAAGATTGGCATACATTATGGCATGCATTATTGGAGGGGGCTTTAATGGCCATAACTTATCATTGCAATAATTTAGCAAAGTGTTCACATACTCACCAACATTAATTTCCCACTTTCCCTATGCATAGAAATTACCTTGATAATGAATCTTATTTGTGACAGATGTCTACTCTGATGGGCTATCATTAATATATGTCATGCAAAATATCATCACATCTTCTACACTGGACTTAATAATTAATCTATCAGTGTTTAACCCATACAATATTCTGTATTGCAATCCCTATGACAACACACATGATTCGGAACAACTTTCAAGAATAATGCTGTTATAACTTAAAATCTAATAACATTTCATCAGCTTTGTCATAATTTAAAACTTTAAAACTAAATTTAAAAGTTAAAACCCACAACCAGGTATTAGTGCGTGTAGCCTTTGCGGCTTTAAAGAGGGAGTCTTGGTTATCAAGGGCTGGGATCACACATTCTGAGGCAGGTGAAGTCATTCTGGGGACACAGCCTGGGTGGTCTGTTGGTTGGATTAGGACAATCACATCAATTGCAGGAAAATTCAGAGTTCTTGAGTATATATTTCTAATGTACGCATCAAATTGTCTATAGAATTGAATGTCCCACAAAAAACATAAATTATGGTTACCTGATAATTTAATTTCAATTGAGGGGAAGAGAGTCCACGGCTTCATTCATTACTGTTGGGAATTAAGAACCTGGCCAGGCCACCAGGAGGAGGCAAAGACACCCCAGCCAAAGGTTTAAATACCTCCCCCAATTCCCTAATTCCCCAGTCATTCTGTTGAGGGAACAAGGAACAGTAGGAGAAACATCAGGGTATAAATGGTGCCAGAAAAGGAATTCAATTTAGGTCCGTCCATCGGAGATAAGGGCAGGATCCATGGACTTAATGATCAGGTAAGCATAATTTATGTTTTCCATGGCTTCATTCATTAATGTTGGAAACATATACTCTAGACTCTAGAGTCTAGAGAACACTGAATAAAACCAGGAGGGTAAAAGGCAGACCCTAATCTGAGGGCACCACAGCCAGCAAAACCTTTCTCCCAAAAACAGCTTCCGCAAAAGCAAAAACATAAAATTTTTAAAACTTTGTAAAAGTGTGTAAGGTTGACCAGGTAGCAGCCTTACAAATTTGCTCCATAGAGGCCTCATTCTTGAAGGCCCAAGATGAAGCCACAGCTATAGTTTAATGAGCCGTGATCCTCTGAGGAGGCTTATGTCCTGCTGTCTCATAGGCAAAGCAAATCAAGCTCCTCAACTAAAAGGACAAAGAAGTAGAAGAGGCTTTCTGCCCCTTGCGCTTCCCTGGATACACCACTAAAAGCGATGTAGACTGTCTGAAATCCTTTGAAGCCTGAAGATAGAACTTTAATGTACGAACCACATCCAGGTTATGAAGTAAACTCTCCTTAGAAGAACAAGGGTTAGGACATAACAATGGTACAACTATCTCCTGATTGATTTCACGGTTAGACACCACCTTGGGAAGAAACCCCAAACCAGTGTGAAGCACAGCCTTAGCCGCATGAAAAAAACAGATAAGGATATTCAAATTGCAAGGCAGCCAGTTCAGATACTCTGCGTGCCGATGCAATGGCCAACAGGAAAATAACCTTCCAGGACAGAATCTTAATGTCAATGGATTGTATAGGCTCAAACGGAACCTTCTGCAATACCTTAAGGAGCAAGTTTAAGCTCCATGGGGGAGCAGACTGTCTAAAGACAGTCCTGATTCTAGACAGAGCCTGAACAAAAGATTTTATGTCAGGGAGCTCAACAAGTTTCCTATGCAACAAGACTGATAATGCTGAAACCTGTCCCTTTAAGGAACTGGCGGCAAGACCCTTCTCCAAACCTTCTTGGATACCTTCACCTTATGCCAAGGATATCCATGCTTCTCACACCAGGACAAGTAAGTCCTCCACACCTTATGGTAGATGTGATAAGTGACCGGCTTTCTTGCCTGAATTAGCGTATCAATCACACTTTCAGAAAAGCCTCTTTTGGCCAAGACTAGGCGTTCAATTGCCACACAGTCAGCCTCAGAGAATCGAGATTTTGATGTTGAAAAGGACCTTGTTCCAGCAGATCCCTGCAACAGGGTAACCTCCACGGTGGAGAGGATGACATCCCCACCAGATCCACCAACCACGTCCTCTGCGGCCACGATGGAGCAATCAGAATGGTTGAAGCTTGCTCCTGTTTGATGTGTGCTACTACACTAGGTAGAAGTGGTAACGGTGAAAAAATGTAAGCTAGGCTGAACCCCCAAGGCACCGCCAAGGCATCTATCAGCTCTGCCTGGGGATCCCTGGACCTCGACCCGTATCGGAGTAGCTTGCAATTGATTCTGTATGCCATGAAATCTATCTCTGGTGATCCCCACCTGAGACAAATCTCCACAAACACTTCGGGGTGGAGAGACCATTCCCCCCGATGGAAGGATTGCCTGCTGAGAAACTCTGCTTCCCAGTTGTCCACACCTGAAATGTGAATCGCTGAGAGTGATCAGCTGTGGGACTCCAAAATCCGAGACACCTCCCTCATGACTAGGGAGCACCTTGTATCCCCTGATGGTTTATGTAAGCAACTAAGATAATATTTTCGGTCTGGAATCTGATGAAGCTGAATGACCCCAGAGGAGGCCATGCCTTCAGAGCATTGTAGATTGCTCAGAGTTTCAGAATATTTATCGGAAGGAGAGACTCCTCCCGGATCCATTTTCCTTGTCCCATCCTGGCACCCCAAACAGCTCCCCATCCTGCCAGACTCACGTCCGTGGTCACAGTCTCCCAGAACTGTCTCAAGAAGGATGTCCCCATGGACAGTTGCTCCGGACAGATCCACCAAGAGAGGGAGATCCGAGTCTGAGCATCCATGGATATCTGCTGTGATAGATCTGAATGATAGCCGTTCCATTGTCTCAACATGCACAATTGAAGAGGTCTGAGATGGAACCTGGTGAATGGAATGACGTCTCTGCTGGAAACCATGAGTCCGATCATCTCCATACACTGAGCCACCGAGGGGCTTGAGGAGGACTGAAGGGCAAGACAAGGAGACGCAACCTTCCTGCATCAATGGTCTGTGAAAAATATTTTTATGGACATAGAGTCTATTATCGTGCATCAACTGTTTGCTCCCCAATGGTGGACAGGAGCAAACAAACCCCGGTGTGGCTATCAGATGAGGATTACTCTATATAGAGAATGTCAAGCGTATTTAACTTACCCCCCTCTTCACAGCCGCTTAATCTTGGTGTGCTGACCTGTGTTTGCAGGAGCCCTTAGGTGAAAATTCTCTGTGTTGCCGCCAATCTGTATTTCTCGCTCGGAGCATCCACGCTCAACCAAGCTGCTTCAACAGGCGCCGCACTCTGATGCACCCGGCTCACAGACGTGACGTCACCAGACGGATGCCGGCTTGTGGGGGGTATGGAGTCCCCGATTCTTTGTATTCAATCGCTGGTCCTCATGCTTGCAAATCCAAACTGGAACATGAACATTTGTGGGAAGTATGAACCTGCCAACTCCAACCGCGGCTTGATGCAGCAAATGTAGAAAGGAATGTCAGGAGTCGCAGGTAAAGTCAATTCAATCTTAGCATTTTATTCAGGTAAAACAGGTCACAGATATAAAAGCAGCCCTTCAGTGTTGCAAGCTTACGCGTTTCTGCTACATGCCGTAATCATAGCTCATGAAAAATATTTTTATGGACATAGAGTCTATTATCGTGCCCAGGAACTCCAACCTGTTGCTGGGACCCAGGGAGCTCTTTCCTGAGTTGATCTTCCAACCATGAGATTGGAGCAAAAGAAGAGCTCTGTGAGAATGAGCAATGGCGCCAGCACTAGGATGTCATCCAGATAGGCTTGATCCAAGAATGAGCCAGCTTTCAAGTTCCCTTGGACTAGTCCACTTTCACGGCGGGCTTCTGGCACTGTGCCTTGTCCACACGAAAGGGACGAAAAGTAGATCCTTTAGGCTTAGCCTTCTTATCCTGCTGTAGGAAAGCTCCCTTGCCCCCCGTAACCGTAGATATGATTGAATCCAATCCTGGACCGAACAGAATATTTCCTTGAAAAGACAGGGGCAACAGCCTCGACTTAGAGGTCATGTCCACAGACCAAGACTTTAGACACAGGGCCCTGCAAGCTAAAATGGAAAAACCTGACACCTTAGTGTTCAGGCGAATAATTTGCATATTGGCATCACAGATGAAAGAATTGGCGACCTTCAGCGCCTTAATCTTATCCTGTATCTCGTGGATGGAAGTCTCCCCTTGACCATTTCACACAGGGATTCACACCAATATGTTGCAGCTCTGGCAACTGTGTCTAAGGCTGCTGCCGGCTGAAAAACAAACACTGTGTGTTGAAACATCTTCCTTAACATGTTTTCCAACTTTTTATCCATGGGCTCTTTAAACGACAAACTATCCTTGAGGGGAATAGTTGTCCACTTCGTGAGCATGAAGATAGCAGCATCCACCTTAGGGACAGTACCCCACAGCTCAAGCTGAGAGTCCGGAATGGGGAACAGTTTCTTAAAGGAAGAAGGGGGAAAGGAAGAACCTAATCGCTCCCAATCATTCTTAATAATATTAGCCATCATAACAGGAACCTGAAAGGCCTGAGGCACCACCCTGTCCTCATATGCCTTATCAAGCTTAGGAATCCCAGGTTCCTCAGGAAGCTTTGGTTCTGAAACCTCCAGAGTAGCAAGCACTTGCTTTAGCAAAAAGCACAAATTCTCTATCCTAAACCTAAAGTCAGGCAGCCGGAGGTTTAGATGACACGGACTCCGACCAAGAAGAGGCCTCCTCTGAAGAGTTGGGGGCCCATTTATCAAGCTCTGTATGGAGTTTGTGGGCCCATGTTTCTGGTGAGTCTTCAGACTCGCCAGAAACACCAGTTATGAAGCAGCGATCTAAAGACCGCTGCTCCATAACCCTGTCCGCCCGCTCTGATGAGGCGGACAGGAATTGCCAGAAATCAACCTGATCGAGTATGATCGGGTTGATTGACACCCCACTGTTGGTGGCCCATTGGCCGCGAGTAGGCAGCGGGTGGCATTGCACCAGCAGCTCTAGTGAGCTGCTGGTGCAATGCTGAATACAGAGAGCGTATTGCTCTCCACATTCAGCAAGGTCTTGCGGACCTGATCCGCATTGTCAGATCAGGTCCTCAAGACCTTTAATAAATAGACCCCTTGGAGTGGGCCTCGTCATCGTATAATGCCTCTGACATTTCCATAGGCATAGACAACCCCTGGGCCGGGCTGCCATGATACGCCCTACGCTTGCACTTAGTAGAACATGGTAAGGCATAGATCACTTTTGATACTGCCATTTGCAGTTGATCCTGCAAAATCTAACGGCCAACAAATCTCTCCCACAGGAGTAATGGTTGGACCCTGGGGCGCTGCATATGCAATTGGAGATGAATGCAGGGAACGCACCTCACGGGCTGGGGAATCCTCAGAAGTGGACGGCTCAGTAGTTCTAGACATATGTTTACTTTTAGATGTCGTAACTTTATTAAGGCATGTGGAACATAATTGAGCAGGCTGTTCTACCAGAACCTCCTCACAATAAACACAGAAATGAGACCTTGTTAAAGAGGGAGAACCCTCTAACGTGTCAGAGGCCTCCATAGCTTGTGCTGTTATTATGGAATAGATTAACTTATTAAATAGGTACCTTTATAACTTCCAATGGCCGGGGCACTCACCACCTCCTATGACCCAGATTACAGAAATTGTTTCATCTCTTGCGCCGCTGATCTACAGAGGAAGAAAAATAGCCACATCCGGTCACATGGAATGCCTGGCAGGACCGCCCCTGCCTAAGGAGAAAACACACCAAAAAACAGCTGTGCAATACTGCGGTAAGTCACCTGAAAGTTTCACACACTGCCAGAGCCTCATCTCGCACATAACGCAGTAATGACACAATAAACAATATCATGTATAACCCCACCTCCCATTCAATGAACCCCTTTCCAGGAATATTAACCCTTTATTCTTTAAAGATAAAAGGCGTCACACTGTGACCCTGTCTTCCATGTTATCATTATGTAATACAAAATGAAACAATCTTACCAGAATCTACACCTTGGAAGAGGAACACGGCCCTTCAAGTGTGACAGGTTAGTAGTCTCGCTCCTGACATGGACTCGAGTGTAAAAAACAGGCAGCAAAACTCATCAACGCTAATTGTTAAGGAGCTGTTAATATGAGTCGGGATGGTTTCCCAGAAAGACTCTCCCTGCATCTCCGGACTCTAACTTTCACCCAGGCTCTCACTGAGAGGCTGACAGGACTACTTAAAACTCCAGTCCCAATGCGAAGAGTACTACCCTTCATAAGAGACTACTCCGATCTTTAGCACTTCCCTGCCGTCCTCCTGTGACGAAAGGCAAAGAATGACTGGGGGATGAGGGAAGTGGGGGAGCTATTTAAGCCTATGGCTGGGGTGTCTTTGCCTCCTCCTGGTGGCCAGGTTCTTAATTTAAAACAGTAATGAATGAAGCCGTGAACTCCCCTCCCATTTAGATGGAAAAGAACATTTTGCAGCAAGTAGTAAAAAACCTTTATTAAAAATTACATATCTTATTTGCATTATAAAATATGTTTGTTTGGTTGATTGTTTACCTGTTCATGAACATTAATGTCTCCACTCCAAAGCTGATCCCTAAGTAGATGCTGGTAGCTGAGGCAATGCTTTACAGCTGCTGGAAGTTGCACATTACCCATGGGTCCAAACTGGAGAAGTTTTCACAGTCCACTTTGGTTTAATCACTATACAATCAAGAATATACTTTTAATATGTATTTGTCATGAATTATAAACTTGAAAATGCAATTAAACAATATACAATGAATGAATTATAAATCCAGCACACATAATCATGCTAAAAAAAACAAAAATATATTGATAAGGAAAAAAACAATATAACAGCTTTATTTAAAGGATCAGCCTAGTCAAAATTAAACTTTCATGATTCAGATAGGGCATGCAATTGTAAACAACTTTCCAATTTACTTCTATTATCTAATTTGCTCAATTCTTTAGATATCCTTTATTGAAGAAATAGCAATGCATATGTGTGAGCCAATCACACAAGGCCTTTATGTGCAGCAACCAATAAGCAGCTACTGAGCATATCTACATATGCTTTTCAGCAAGTGATAACAAGAGAATGAAGCAATTTAGATAATAGAAGTAAATTAGAAAGTTGTTTAAAATGACATGCTCTTTCTAAATCATGAAAGAAAAAAATTGAGTATCATGTTCCTTTAAGGTAGAGATCTACTTTTTACTGAAACCTTTTAACATTTTTAAACTTCTATTGCATCCTAAAAAAATGTTCTGCGTCTTAACAGTTTTTTCATCTCATCCTCTGATATTACAAACATGTCCTCTTGTCATTATTTTAAACCAAAATATTATTGTCCTTGCAAGAAAAAAATTGCATTTCCATCTAAGTGAAGCATTTCTTAAGCACGTTGGGTTTAAGCGCACTTAGCACCTTCGGGTTAGTGAAAGCCAGGACAGGGTTTTTTAGCATGCCCCATAGAAGTCTATGTGGAAAAGGAGTTAGCGTGGCTTTGCTATACAACCTCCAGGGGCGTGATCCGATATAGATCATAGTTTGCGGCGCAAGTGAGGGAACCCCCGCCGCCCGTAGTTTCAGCTCGCAACTCGAGCTATCCCATATACGGCGCCGTCAGATGCTAAAGTGCCGTAAGTCAGACAAACCAGCGATGTCCAGAAATCTGCGTAAGTACAAATTTCTGGAGACGTCAGTGACTTACGGCACTTTAGAAACTGCCGGCGCCTACAAAACCTGACTAAGTTATAAAATCACCCGTACTGTCTAACATGCCTGCCAAACATAGCCCGACACGTCTAACTCTCTATCCGCTATCCCCTCTCACTATCCTAACAATAAATAATAATAATAAATAATAATAATAATAATAATAATAAAATAATAAATAATAAATAAAGTTAGTAACCCCTAAACCGCCGCTCCTGGACCCCGCCGCCACCTAATAAAGTTATTAACCCCTAAACCGCCGCTCCCGGACCCCGCCGCCACCTACATTAACTACCCCCTAATGTGAGCTCCTACCCCGCCGCAAGCTACACTAACTACCCCCTAATGTGAGCCCCTTACACCGCCACCAGCTACATTAAAATTATTAACCCCTAATCTAATCCCCCTAACCCGCCGCCAGCTATATTAAAATTATTAACCCCTAATTTAATCCCCCTACCACGCCACCAGCTATATTAAATTAATTAACCCCTAATCTAATCCCTCTATACTGCCGCCAGCTATATTAAATACATTAACCCCTAATTTAATCCCCCTAAAGTAATTACCTCTATTACCAGCCCTTAAAAGGGCCTTTTGCGTGACATTGCCCCAAAGTAACAGCTCTATTGCCAGCCCTTAAAAGGGCTTTTTTTTGCGGGGCATTTCCCCAAAGAAATCAGCTCTTTTACCAGCCCTTAAAAGGGCTTTTTGCGGGGCATTGTCACAAAGAAATCAGCTCTTTTGCATCTAATCTAAATCCCCCTACACCGCCGCCACCTATAATAAATGTATTACCCCCTAATCTAATCCCCCTACACCGCCGCCACCTATATTAAATACATTAACCCCTAATCTAATCCCCCTACACCGCCGCCACCTATAATAAATGTATTAACCCCTAATCTAATCCCCCTACACCGCCGCAACCTATAATAAATGTATTAACCCCTAATCTAATCCCCCTACACCGCCACCACTTATATTAAATAGATTAACCCTTAATCTAATCCCCCTACACTGCCGCTAGCCATATTAACTATATTAACCCTAATTATATTAGGGTTAATATAGTTAATATCGTTATTATATTATATATATATTAAGTATAATAACCCTATCAAACTCTAACATCCCTAACTAAATTCTTATTAAAATAAATCTAATTAATATTAATATTATTAATTAAAATATTCCTATTTAAATCTAAATACTTACCTATAAAATAAACCCTAAGATAGCTACAATTTAATTAATAATTACATTGTAGCTATGTTAGGGTTTATATTTATTTTACAGGTAACTTGGTATTTATTTTAACTAGGTACAATAGCTATTAAATAGTTAATAACTATTTAATAGCTACCTTGTTAAAATAATTACCAATTTACCTGTAAAATAAATCTTAACCTAAGTTACAAATACACCTACACTATCAATAAATTAAATAAACTACAAATATCTAAACTAAACTACAATTAAATAAACTAAACTAAATTACAAAAAAAAACAAAAACACTAAATTACAAAAAATAAAAAAAAGATTACAAGATTATTAAGCTAATTACACCTATTCTAAGCCCCCTAATAAAATAATAAAGCCCCCAAAATAAAAAAAAAGGCCCTACCCTATTCTAAATTAAAAAAGTTAACAGCTCTATTACCTTACCAGCCCTTAAAAGGGCCTTTTGCGGGGCATGCCCCAAAGAAATCAGCTCTTTTGCCTGTAAAAAAAAACACAATACCACCCCCCAACATTACAACCCACCACCCACATACCCCTATTCTAAACCCACCCAAACCCCCCTTAAAAAAAACCTAACACTACCCACCTGAAGATCTCCTTACCTTATCTTCACCCAGCCGGGCAGCACTCTTCATCCGATCCGGGCGATGTCTTCAATCAAGCGGCAGAGAAGAAGTCTTCCTTCCGGGCGATGTCTTCAATCAAGCGGCAGAGTAGAAGTCTTCCATCCGGGTGATGTCTTCAATCAAGCGGCAGAGAAGAAGTCTTCCATCCGGGCGATGTCTTCAATTAAGCGTCAAAGAAGAGGTACTCCATCGGGCCTTACGCTGTTTTTTAGACAGCGTAAGGCTTACTACGGCTGCATTTTGTGGCGAGGTGAAAATGGAGTAAGATTTCTCCATTTTCACCACGTAAGTCCTTACGCTGTATATTGGATACCAAACTGCGCGGGTTTGGTATACCTGCCTATGGCCCAAAAAACTACGGGCGAAGGCAGAAATATACGAGCGTAACTTCTAGGTTACGCCGTATATAGGATACCAAACCTGCGCAAAATTCGGCGTCGCCGGCTTTTGCGGGCGACGCTGCATATCGGATCGAGGCCCAAATGTTATCACTTTTGCTCAAGCACAAACTTTTGACTTTCAACTTGTAATACAAGCTTAAAGGGACAGTCAACACTAGAATTCTTGTTGTTTAAAAAGAAAGATAACCCCTTTATTACCCATTCCCCAGTTTTGCATAACCAACAATATTATAGAAATATACATTTTACCTCTGTGATTACCTTTTATCTAAGCCTCTGCAAACTGCCCCCTTATTTTAGTTCTTTTGACAGACTTGCATTTTAGCCAATCAGTGCTCACTTCAGGGTAACTTCACGTGCATGAGCTCAATATTATCTATATGAAACACATGAACTACTGTCCTCTAGTGGTCAAAATGCATTCAGATTAGAGGCAGTCTTAAAGGTCTAAGAAATTAGCATATAAACCTACTAGGTTTAGCTTTCAGCTAAGAATACCAAGAGAACAAAGCAAAATTGGTTATAAAAGTAAATTGGAAAGTTGTTTAAAATTATATTCCCTATTTAAATCATGAAAGTTTTTTTTGGACTAGGCTGTCCCTTTAAGGATAGGAACAATTTTTATTTAACTTGAGCGATGATAGAGCCAAAATATCAGGATAGCACTCTTAATAATGTATGTTATAATGTAAAGTAGCAATGTATATTGAATGCACGGGATAAGAGGTCCACTCCAATGGAACCCCAAAAATGTAATGAATAATACATGTGAATACATGATCATTGACCAGCATAGATACACAAACTAAAAAAATCTAGACTGGACGTCCCCAGTAACAATAAAAATGATGATGTCAAGGAAACATTCATATAGCTATAAATTTGAAATAAATGTATGCTATAAGGCACAACTGAAATCTTTAACAGCTAGAATGTCAGCCAAAATGGAAATGCAGTCCAGTATATTAATGGTGCAATCCTTATCGCCACTTGACATCTATGTATGCCATATCCATTGTAGTAGTAATACAGGGTTAAGGTGGTTAATAGCGAAAGGTGTGATGCAGGCAGCTGTGTTGTTAATGCAACAGTCAAGTAATTCTTGTTGTCAAAAGTGTTAAAGTAACCAAGGCTTGTATACCAATGTCTGTAATGCAGGTTTTTTTACAAGTACACAGTGTTAAAGCAGCAGTGTCCTTAATGACAACAGTGTCATGCAGGTTGTTCCAGACTCAAAGCGTTAAAACAGCTGTGCCTTCAATGCCATCATTGTTAAATGCAAAGCGTAGGAGCAGGTGTATCATTGAATATAGATTCAAAAGCATTTAAAGCAGTCAGAGTCCCTTCAAACAACATTGCCTGTAGCGTAGGCAAAGGTATAAGGTACACCACTCTCAAGGACTATGTCCACCATTTCAAATGAACAATTCCACACAAGTTGTGTTCAGTGAATATGCTCAATCGACATATACAATTAACGATCTCACCCAAGTTGCTGGACACGACTGGGTTGTATTGAGCTCTGTTGGAGAGAGTGAAGATCCGCCAATAGTTGATACCAAAGCTGGCACTTATAAGAGACTCACAGCAACCCCTGAGATCACACCACATCCAAGTTGGTGTCTGATGTCACAAGACAGGCGACGCACATTTCGGGCTCCACCCTTCAACTCAGCCTGTTCGTAGGAAGTGCCACTGTGCTATTTAAGCACTATTTCATATACAATCAATGCCCTATAGTGGTCAACTGACATTACTGTATTGCAAATGTATTTGCAGTGTAATCTTTACTGTTCACAGCCGCAATTGTATTCAGAGGAATATACAGTGTATGAAGGAAATAGGCAAAATAATAATTTCTATTTTAAGGAATATTACATAATATCATATATAAGAGGAGTAAGCAAAACATGTTTGTAAAAAAAGATGTGCATGCTACAGAGTGTCTGTTATATCCACCAAGGATAGTTACAACATGCAAAAATCCTGACTCCAATTTATCTAAGTACCTCCTAATACTATATATACACAATACCCTAGTTTCAGAATTACCACTTCCCTACCTTATAAAAAAAGGGGGGTTAGATACTATTTCTATTCTAGAGTACCCTAACAAATGTTCCAATGCACATAGATTTTATAACAATGTACCCAAAGTGATCTTCCTATTTAGACCATATGGGATCATGGAATCTAACTTCTTGATCCATTGTGCTTCCTTTTCAAACAATAGTTTCTGCCTGTTACCTTCTCTCCTTAGGGGTCCTACACTATCCACTACTTGGAATTTTAACTGACTTTTATCATGTCCACATAATTTGAAGGGTTGTGCCACTGGTGCACTGGGTTCTAGTTTACCTATAGCAGTTTTGTGTTGTTTGATCCTATCTCTAATGCATTTTGTGGTTTCCCATTCATATGCTAGTCCACACAGACATTTAATGATGTATATTACAACCTGAGAGTCACACATATAATGTCCTCTGATAGGCATTGTTTTCCCTGATCTAGAATGAGTCACTGTGTTACCCAATTGAATAGAATTACATTACACACAGTTGTGACAGGGAAATGTGCCATTTTTAGTTATTTCACTTACAAGGGTATCATGTTCTCTAGAGTCTAGATGAGCCAAAGTCAGCTATAACAAGCATATCTCTTAAATTTTGATTTCTCTTAAATGAGAATAAAGGAACATTTGTAAATGTGTCTGCCAATAAATACACTGTCTTCAGAAAGTACTGGCCAATATTTTGTAAAATCTTTTTAAAGGCACCCCAAAGAGAATCCTATCTTGCATGTTAGATTTTGTTGTTGTTTTAGTCTGGAGTAATTATGTTAATTAAACCTGGTCCACCCTAGTTTTGTGTTCCTCCAACAGTTGTGTAGAGTATCCTCTAGCCTTAAATCCATTAAAAAAGTAATCAAATTGTGAATCAAGTCTTGAATGGTCATTAATGATCCAGAGTCTGTGTAGATGAAAACTTGAAAACTCAAGCAAATTGATCCTGTCTGTAGGATATATATCAGTTAATAGTTTTGAACCACATATAGTAATTTTTGTATCCAAGAAGTTCTGTGTCAAATTATCATGATCCATTGTGAATTGGAGATTAGCATATAATGTTTTTAGATTAGCAAAAAAATCATTCAGGGATTGTAGTACTCCTGTCCATAACATAAACCCATCGTCAATGTAACTCTTCCAAACGCCACAAAGCATTCTGAAAATTGCATTAGAATAGAGAAATTTCTGTTCAAAGTCATGCACATACAAAGTTGCATAGTATCTACCCCCCCCCCCGCCTTTTTTGGTAATTCTGAAACTAGCGTATTGTGTATATATCGGATTAGGAGGTAGTTAGATACAAATATTCACATTGGAGTCAGGATTTTTGCATGTTGTAACTATCTTTGGTGGATACAACAGACACTCTGTAGCATGAACACCCTTTTTTACAAATATGTTTTGCTTACTCCTCTTATATGTGATTTTATGTAATATCCCTGAAAATAGAAGTGATAATTTTACCTATTTCCTTCATACACCACTAGAGGGCATTGATTGTATATGAAATAGCGCCTAAATAGCACAGTGGCACTTCCTACAAACAGGCTGAGTTGAAGGGTTGTGCCAAAAACGTGTGTTGCCTGTCTTGTGACGTCAGACCCTAACTTGGATGTGGTGCAGGGGTTGCTGTGAGTCTCTTATAAGTGCCAGCTTTGGTATCAACTATTGTCTGATATTCACTGTCTCCAACAAAGCTCAATACAACCCAGTCGTGTCCAGCAACTTGGGTGAGATCGTTAATTGTATATGTCGATTGAGCATATTCACTGAACACAGCTTGTGTGGAATTGTTCATTTGAAATGGTGGACATAGTCCTTGAGAGTGGTGTACCTTATACCTTTGCCTACGCTACAGGCAATGTTGTTTGAAGGGACTCTGACTGCTTTAAATGCTTTTGAATCTATATTCACTGATACACCGGCTCCTACGCTTTGCATTTAACAATGATGGCATTGAAGACACAGCTGTTTTAACGCTTTGAGTCTGGAACAACCTGCATGACACTGTTGTCATTAAGGACACTGCTGCTTTAACACTGTGTACTTGTAAAAAAACCTGCATTACAGACATTGCTATACAAGTCTTGGTCTCTTTAATGCTTTTGACAACAAGAATTACTTGACTGTTGCATTAACAACATAGCTGCCTGCATCAAACCTTTCGCTATTAACCAACTTAACACTGTATTACTACTACAATGGATATGGCATAAATAGATATCCAGTGTGTATAAGGATTGTACCATTAATATACTTGACTGCATTTACATTTTGGCTGACATTCTAGCTTTAAAGAGTTCATTTGTGCCTTATAGCATACATTTATTTCATATATTATCTTTATAGCTATAGGAAGGTTTCCTTGACGTTATGATTTTTATTGTGACTGGGGACGCCCAGTCTAGATTTTTTTACTTTGTGAATCTATGCTTCTCAATGATCATCTATTCACATTTATTATTGATTATATTTTTCTTGTATAACTACCATATACTTGTGCACCTTCACTTTTCTTCTTTTCTTTTCAAATGCGGGGACTATTATATTTGTTTATCGATCTATCTATCTATAGATAGAATAGGTAATCCCCACACCTGGCATCAGCGAAAATGGGATACCCAAATGAAGCAGGCAAAGCACAGGAGTATCTTACAAAAAGCCTTTATATAATGAAACAGAGACAAGGGCCTTAACTCATAATCATGACATTTTGGCTCTCACAGGAGCCTTTTTCAAATGGATGCCGTGAAGACATAGTGAATACCTCTCACACCCCATACTTAAATACCCAAATACCACATAAACTGAAGTGCAAACAGCTGATCATGTGTGGGACCACAGTACTAACATACACAGCATCTTATCACACTGGAACACATTGCGCCAAGTGCTGACGTCATCAGTCTGCACCGGCCCATACCAATGACAGCATGATCGGTTGCCATAGCACTGGGTAAACAGATAAGCAACCCAGAACAGCGTGCTGAGACATGGTGCGCGATCACGGCTGTGATCATACATAAAAACAAGCAAGGTAATAATAAGCTGTGATACACAAAACATTTATCAAAAAATTAATCAAAGGTGTGGTTACCTAAAGGCAAGTCTGGATGCTTTCGCTGTGGGAGCTGTGTTATGTGCAACAGTCTTATCATGGGCAGCAGCTTCCATTACCCTCATACCAACAGGAGATATACCATTAAAGACAGATTGTCGTGCACATCAGAGTATGTTGTCTATGCTATCATTCACCCCTGTTCCCTCTTCTATATTGGCAAGACAGTAACTTCTTTCAGAGATTGAAAAGGGCAGTTCAGACCAACCTGTTTCCAGACACTTTATGGCTGCTGGACACTCTGCATCATCCTTAAGAACGATGCTCACAGATCATGTACCGCGCCTCAGGCGAGGTGGTGACAGGGCTCTGGCCCTCCTACGCCTGGAGGCCAGATGGATCTTTGATCTGGACACAGTCTCCCTGAAGGGATTGGACACCACTTTAGATTAAGCCTGCTGCTACAGGAAATGAAAGGACTGCGGGAATCTTCTTTGCTCTAAAGCTCAAATTTAAGTCTATACCATACTCCATGGGATATGAAGGGAGTTTAGTCTCCCCATTCTGTTGTGACAGCTCGTTTAGGGCTTGCTCTACCAGTGGTCACATTGATACCAGGGGGTATAGAATGGTCCGCTATAGTTAGAGCTATATTTGTAATATGCCCGAGTAGATGTGTTGAAAACATATTCACACTTTGATTCATTTTTTGTGTATCACAGCTTATTATTACCTTGCTGGTACTAATTTTTATGTATTATCACAACCATGATCGTGCACTGTCTCTCAGCACGCTGTTCCTGGTCGCTTATCTAATTACCCAGTGCTATGGCAACCAATCATGCACAATGCGTTCTTGCGTGTGGTAAGATGCTATGTATGTGAGTACTGTGCGGTCCCACTCAGAATCAGCTGTTTGCACTTCAGTTAATGTTGTATTTGGGTATTTAAGTATGGGGTATGAGAGGTGTTCACTATGTCTTCATGGCCTACATTTGAAAAATGATCCTACGAGAGCTGAAACATCATGATTATGGGTTAAGGCCCTTGTCTCTGTTTCATTTTATAAAGGCTTTTTGTAACATACTCTTGTGCTTTGCCTGCTTCATCTGGGTATCCCATTTTCACTGATGCCGGACGTGGGGATTACCTATTCTCTGGATACTTGGGCTTTAGCAGTGCACCGGGTGGATGTAATTGTTGGTGTGTGCCATTTTCCTTACACCTTTGAATAACTTTACTTGAAACGAGCACTCTAATAGCACTAAGTTGCTAGCTTGAGTTTATCTCCCTGGAAAGGGTAAAGTTTATTGGAGTGCTGTTCAGGACTCTTACTTGAATACAGTTTTGTGTGAATTATATAGTACTGTATATCATCAGCAGATCCACAAGGAATATGGAAGCACCTATCGACACACAAGATGCTATGCTGAATGATCCTTTTGGTAACACTTCGTGTTCACAGAGGAGGATGTGGCACGCATCCGGTGTGATGCCGACCTGCAGGAGCTGCAGGAGGCTAGAGGTGAGACTCCAACTAATATTTTTTCACAAATTATTACACCTTCAGAAAAAGGAAATAGATTTCTATCTACACGCAGTTTATCTTTCAAAATATCATAAACTTTAATTTATACCTAGAGGGTTTAGGGTTAAAAATATACCAACATTGGGGTACACAAACATTGAGTTCTGTAGGAAGTGGTGTGGGATGTTGAGCAAGTGCTCACATGACCTTATGTTCCTTGTAATTGAAGAAGTATCTAGGCTTAAGATAACAGTGAAACAAGAGATCGCGTCAGTTAAAGACACACTATTGGGTGTTCTCACAGCTGACTCTGGGACCAACTGGCTATCCAAATTAAAGATACAAATTGATAAATATAAATAGGATTTACTGACTTTTAAGAACAAAAAGTTTGCGACAGTAGAGAATGATTATAGTGAGAAAAAGGTATACATGTGGTTATACGGCAAAGATAATACCCCTACTTATGGTTGTAGAAGACCCTTTAATAAAAACAGAAGGGTTAATTTTACTACTGTTAACAGCAGTGGAAGTGACTCTTCTGACGGTGATGCACATACAACCATACAACCACAGACTCAAACAAGTGTAAGCACTAGATCGACACAGAAGCCTCCTTTACCCCAGGGCCCAAACACAGACATTTCAGGAGGGGGGGGGGGGGCGCAAAAAGAAAGATCGCCCAAAAGAAGAACAAACAATAGTATATAACCTCAGCTCACGAGTTCTAACTGATGATGAGCTGAGTGTACTAAACAAAGGTTTGTCATTTGTTTCAAAACCCAAGTGTGATCTGTTTAATTTGAATGTCGATATGGGTTGGTTTCAAAGGCAACTGAAACTCAAAGATTTTTTCAGAGATAAAGAGGATTATGTGTCTAAACCCTTTAAACCTACTAGTGCCTTTGAACCCACCAATACCCACACGTTGATAAAAAATGTTCACCATATTTGCACCTCAACCCTATCCGACATACATAAAGTAATCCATCACTGCAGGGACAACCTGAGTAAAGCTGAAAGGGATGCTATTAAATAATTATCCTCTGACAGAGATATAGTCATTAGGCCTGCAGATAAGGGTAGGGCCACAGTAGTACTTGACTACACTCAGTACTGACTGGAAGCCCACAGGCAACTATTAGATGGTATTGCGTATCGTAAATTATCTGTTAACCCCACAGTTATCTTTAAGAAACAAATTGATGAGTTCCTGAGTTTGGCCTATATGGCAAATGTGATTGACGATGATGTTTTGGGTTTTCTCACTGTAGATAAACCTATATGCCCTGTTTTATACATGTTGCCAAAGGTTCATAAGTCTTTTGAGAACCCCCCTGGCAGACCTATTGTTTCTGCAAGTGGGTTGCTCCTACAGCCTCTTGCTGAATATGTTGATTCATTTTTGCAACCAGTGGTTCAGAACACCAAGTCATATCTTAGGGACTCATTCAAACTCATCAATTTGTTGAGAAATTTGGAACCAGGGCAGGATACTGATATCCTGGTCACGATGGACGTTGTGAGTCTGTACACTGTCATAGCTCACCATCATGGCATAGAAATGGTCAAACAAATGCTGACTCATAATACACAATACACAGGTCCCCCCATTGAATTCCTACTAATCTGATGGAGTTATGCTTGGAAAAAAACTTTTTTAGGTTTGAGAATGATTATTTCTTACAGACCTTGGGCACGGTGATGGGGTTTAACATGGCCCCATCCTATGCCAATATTTATATGACACTGTATGAGCAGTGCAATATATTTCCACAGCAGGACTCCATCAGCTTTTACCACAGGTACATTGACAATGGCTTCCTTATTTGGAAGGACACCCCAGAAGCTCTTTTAGAATAGTTTAATCAATTAAATACCCTAGATTTCACAATCAGGTTTAAAATTGAATTGGATGTACACACAATAAACTTTCTGGGTTTGGAGATTTTCAAGGTCCCCACTGAAATGGGATATAGTCTGCAAACCACCCTATATCAGAAAGATACAAATACAAATGCAATCCTGCATTATGATAGTTTCCACCCACATTTCCAAAAGAATGGAGTCAGCACCTCGCAGCTCCTGTGGGTCGTCTGCAACAATACTGAAGATTCCCACAAGAAGATTAATTGAGATGGCACAGCAGTTTCTTCAACGCGGATACCCACAGGATCTGATTACCCAGCAGTGTAAGACTGCTGAACAACGGACTCAGGAGGGTTTACTGTCAGGAAAACAACAGAGCACTGAGGATAACCATTTAAATGTCATCATCACGTTTACACCTGGCTCATACATTGTGGCCCACATGATTAAAAACAACTGGATCATAATATCAAAGGACACAAGTCTTCCTTTCTATGACTCCCCACCACCAGGTATGGTATAAAAGAGGACAAAGAATCTGCAAGACCTACTAGTGTTTAATGACCCAACTCATTGTTATGAGCAAAAGATGTGGTTACCTAAAGGCAAACATGGATGCTTTTGCTGTGGGAGCTGTGCAACGTCCAACAGCCTTATCACGGGCAACAGCTTCCATCATCCTCATACCAACAGGAGATATACCATTAAACACAGATTGTCATGCACATCAGAGTATGTTGTCTATGCTATCATTTGACCCTGTTTCCTCTTCTATATTGGCAAGAGAGTAACTCCTTTCAGAGAATGGCTGGCTAACCATAAGACAAGCGATTGAAAAGGGCCATTCAGACCAACCTGTTGCCAGGCACTTTATGACTGCTGGACACTATTTACTATGGTGAGAGCGGACATGATCCGATATAGCGGACATGCATACGCTGTCGGCATTTATCATTGAGCAGTGGTATCAATCAACCCGATCGTATTTGGTTGGGTTAATTTCTCAGAGCAGGCGGACAAGTTATGGAGGAGTTGTCTTTAGACCACTGCTTCATAACTACTGTTTCCGGCGAGCCTGAAGGCTCGCCAGAAACAAGGAACCTCAAGCTCCATATTGAACTTGATAAATACACTGTGTGCAGAATTATTAGGCAAATTAGTATTTTGACCACATCATCCTCTTTATGCATGTTGTCTTACTCCAAGCTGTATAGGCTCGAAAGCCTGCTACCAATTAAGCATATTAGGTGATGTGCATCTCTGTAATGAGAAGGGGTGTGGTCTAATGACATCAACACCCTATATCAGGTGTGCATAATTATTAGGCAACTTCCTTTCCTTTGGCAAAATGGGTCAAAAGAAGGACTTGACAGGCTCAGAAAAGTCAAAAATAGTGAGATATCTTGCAGAGGGATACAGCACTCTTAAAATTGCAAAGCTTCTGAAGCGTGATCATCGAACAATCAAGCGTTTCATTCAAAATAGTCAACAGGGTCGCAAGAAGCGTGTGGAAAAACCAAGGCGCAAAATAACTTCCCATGAACTGAGAAAAGTCAAGCGTGCAGCTGCCAAGATGCCACTTGCCACCAGTTTGGCCATATTTCAGAGCTGCAACATCACTGGAGTGCCCAAAAGCACAAGGTGTGCAATACTCAGAGACATGGCCAAGGTAAGAAAGGCTGAAAGACGACCACCACTGAACAAGACACACAAGCTGAAACGTCAAGACTGGGCCAAGAAATATCTCAAGACTGATTTTTCTAAGGTTTTATGGACTGATGAAATGAGAGTGAGTCTTGATGGGCCAGATGGATGGGCCCGTGGCTGGATTGGTAAAGGGCAGAGAGCTCCAGTCCGACTCAGACGCCAGCAAGGTGGAGGTGGAGTACTGGTTTGGGCTGGTATCATCAAAGATGAGCTTGTGGGGCCTTTTCGGGTTGAGGATGGAGTCAAGCTCAACTCCCAGTCCTACTGCCAGTTTCTGGAATACACCTTCTTCAAGCAGTGGTACAGGAAGAAGTCTGCATCCTTCAAGAAAAACATGATTTTCATGCAGGACAATGCTCCATCACACGCGTCCAAGTACTCCACAGCGTGGCTGGCAAGAAAGGGTATAAAAGAAGAAAATCTAATGACATGGCCTCCTTGTTCACCTGATCTGAACCCCATTGAGAACCTGTGGTCCATCATCAAATGTGAGATTTACAAGGAGGGAAAACAGTACACCTCTCTGAACAGTGTCTGGGAGGCTGTGGTTGCTGCTGCATGCAATGTTGATGGTGAACAGATCAAAACACTGACAGAATCCATGGATGGCAGGCTTTTGAGTGTCCTTGCAAAGAAAGGTGGCTATATTGTCACTGATTTGTTTTTGTTTTGTTTTTGAATGTCAGAAATGTATATTTGTGAATGTTGAGATGTTATATTGGTTTCACTGGTAAAAATAAATAATTGAAATGGGTATATATTTGTTTTTTGTTAAGTTGCCTAATAATTATGCACAGTAATAGTCACCTGCACACACAGATATCCCCCTAAAATAGCTATAACTAAAAACAAACTAAAAACTACTTCTAAAACTATTCAGCTTTGATATTAATGAGTTTTTTGGGTTCATTGAGAACATGGTTGTTGTTCAATAATAAAATTAATCCTCAAAAATACAACTTGCCTAATAATTCTGCACTCCCTGTATGCCCCTCTGTATCATCCCTAAGAACAATTCTCATAGATCATGTACTGTGCCTCAGGCGAGGTGGTGACAGGGCTCTGGCCCTCCTACGCCTGAAGACCAGATGGATCTTTGATTTGGACACTGTCTCCCCAAAGGGATTGAACACCACTATAGATTATGCCTGCTGCTACAGGAAATTAAAGGACTGTGGGAATCTTCTTTGCTATAAAGCTCAAATTTAAGTCTGTAGCATCCTCCATGGGATATGAAGGGATTTTAGTCTCCCCATTCACTCTGTCTGTTGTGACAGCTTGTTTAGTCCTTTCTCTACCAGTGGTATCATTGATACCAGGGGGTATAGAATAGTCCGCTATACAGTAGTTAGAGCTGTATGTGTAATATGCCCGATGTGTTGTAAACATATTCACACTTTGATTCATTTTTTGTGTATCACAGCTTATTATTACCTTGCTGGTACTCTTGTTTTTATGTGTGATCATGACCGTGATCACGCACTCTCTCTCAGTCCGCTGTTCCAGGTTGCTTATCTGTTTACCTGGTGCTATGGCAACCGATCACGCTGTCATTGGTATGCGCCGGTGCAGACTAATGACGTCAGCACTCAACGCGATGCGTTCCAGCATGTGGTAAGATGCTGTGTATGTGAGTACTGCGCAGTCCAACTCAGGATCAGCTGTTTGCACTTCAGTTAATGTGGTATTTGGGTATTTAAGTATGGGGTGTGAGAGGTGTTCACGCCATCATGGCCTCCATTTGAATAAGGCTCCTGCCGGACCCAAAACATCATGATTATGCGTTAAGGCCCTTGTCTCTGTTTCATTATATAAAGGCTTTTTGTAAGATACTCCTGTGCTTTGCCTGCTTGATTTGGGTATCCCATTTTCCCTTATGTTGGGCGTGGGGATTACCTATTCTCTGGATACTTGGACTTTAGCAGTGCACGGGGTAGATGTAATTGTTAAAAAAGAAAAAAAAAAAAAAAGAAAGAAAGAAAAAAATAATGTGGGGAGCGCCCCAGAGAGACTATCCGCTTTAAGCTTATTAATTCAATTTCTTAGTCTGCCAAACATTTATCATTCAATCTATATGGAGATGTCCATCAAGTTATAAAAAAAATTCTTACAATAAATAAATGAATTATCACAATTTTATTTTCTGTTAAAATGAATTACATAAAATAATGTAGGCTAAATTTAATTAAATTAGCTACAAGACACCGGTGTCCTATCACAAACAACTATTCTCATTAACAACTAATCTCATCAAATATAAAATTAATATATAATACACTAGTTCAAATACTAAATATGAAAACTTGATACAAAGTCGGAGCAACAATTTCTGCTATATAAAATCAAAGTTAGTAATCAATTGATACAACATACACGGGTTAATTAACTGAATTGGTTTGCTGATTCAGTATCTCCTTTAATGTTCCAATATAACACTTTTTTGCTAGTGTATCATGTGTATAATCACATTCAGGCAAAGATATTTCCATACGGCAACAATTAATATTCAGTTCAAAGTTTTCACCACTTTAAAGCTTGGGGAGATAGTATCTTGTTTTTCCTGCAGGCAGCTAAAATGGTTTCACTAGTGCCTGTACTGCCCCTGGTCGGCTGAAGGATCACAAAGTAATGCTGAAGATGCCGCTCGTCAGCGGTTGTTGAATCTCCGGTTTGTTTACCTTGGAGGTCCGGTGTTTCGTTTCACCAATCAGCTTCTTGTATGGTGGTGCACGCACTTATTCAAATCTTTGACTCCTATCGCCCCAGCAGCAAGTCAGATGGACCAGAATTTTCAGTGTCCCACTCTGACGCTGGTGTTACGGTTATGGGATTTAAGCTTAATCAGTGTTCCAGCGATGCTCATCTTCCTCCACTTTCAATCCTCATCTAATTAAGGACTACAGAGTGCAGCAGCATATTAGTAAACCATCTGCTGACTGAACTCATTCTTTGTCCACCTCTTCACAATGCTTTAGGACTCGTTTGAACAACAAATTTGAATTGCTAGTATATAAAACAGAAATCTGCAAGTATCTGCCACAATGATTCAATTTGCCTAAAGACCACAGAGTAAAACTTTATTTTACTTTACTCTGTGGTCTTTAGGCAAATTGAATTATTGTGGCAGATACTTGCAGCTTTCTGTTTTATATACTAGCAATTCAAATTTGTTGTTCAAACGAGTCCTAAAGCATTGTGAAGAGGTGGACAAAGAATGAGTTCAGTCAGCAGATGGTTTACTAATATGCTGATGCACTCTGTAGTCCTTAATTAGATGAGGATTGAAAGTGGAGGAAGATGAACATCGCTGGAACACTGATTAAGCTTAAATCCCATAACCGCAACACCAGCGTCAGAGTGGGACACTGAAAATTCTGGTCTGTCTGACTTGCTGCTGGGGCGATAGGAGTCAAAGATTTGAATAAGTGCACGCACCACCATACAAGAAGCTGATTGGTGAAATGAAACACCGGACCTCCAAGGTAAACAAACCGGAGATTCAACAACCGCTGACGAGCGGCATCTTCAGCATTACTTTGTGATCCTTCAGCCGACCAGGGGCAGTACAGGCACTAGTGAAACCATTTTAGCTGCCTGCAGGAAAAACAAGATACTATCTCCCCAAGCTTTAAAGTGGTTAAAACTTTGAACTGAATATTAATTATTGCCGTATGGAAATAACTTTGCCTGAATTTGATTATACACATGATACGCTAGCAAAAAAAGTGTTATATTGGAACATTAAAGGAGATACTGAATCAGCAAACCAATTCAGTTAATTAACCCGTGTATGTTGTATCAATTGATTACTAACTTTGATTTTATATAGCAGAAATTGTTGCTCCGACTTTGTATCAAGTTTTCATATTTAGTATTTGAACTAGTGTATTATATATTAATTTTATATTTGATGAGATTAGTTGTTTATGAGAATAGTTGTTTGTGATAGGCCACCGGTGTCTTGTAGCTAATTTAATTACATTTAACCTACATAATTTTATGTAATTAATTTTAACAGAAAATAAAATTGTGATAATTCATTTATTTATTCATTGTAAGAATTTTTTTTATAACTTGATGGACATCTCCATATAGATTGAATGATAAATGTTTGGCAGACTAAGAAATTGAATTAATAAGCTTAAAGCGGATTGCCTCTCTGGGGCGCTCCCCACATTATTTTTTTCTTTTTTGGTGATATCTGTGTGTTACACCTTTTGGAGGGAGGTGCAACTAGTGGGTGAGCATAAGTCTGTTTCGACTAGGCTCCTGGATAAGTCTTGGTACTTCATTCTAGATGTAATTGTTGGTGTGTGCTTTTTCCCTTACACACATGTGTATATATATATATATATATATATATATATATACACACACACAACACACAGAAAACCCGCCATGAGATTCACAGCAATGTTTAAAAGCAAAACTGGGGGAAGTCAGTTACATTTGGCGCCAAAGGATCAAGCCCAGGACCACAACAAGGTCTCCCCCTTCCTGGGACCCTAAACCAGCACCCACACAATGCATACTTCCAAACAAACCAACTGGAAACTTCCCAGGGGGACACAGGCTTTTGTAACCTCCCCTATGTAAATACAAAACACAGGAATGAACCGCACTCACAGACTGGACTGGGTACACATCCTAAGCCACAGCAAACTCCACAGCCCTGAACACTGACAGACAGCTGCAAATTTCCCAGCAACCCAGGCAGTTAACCCCAGAGTAGCCTGGGTGACAGGTCTGCAGAGAAGCATTGCAAACATTATCAACACAACACACAGAAAACCCAGGACTCACCAGCAGATTCACAGCAATGTTTAAAAGCAAAACTGTGTGAAGTCAGTTACATTTGGCGCCAAAGGATCAAGCCCAGGCTGATATAGGTTTATCGACTATTTGCCTAAATTAACTGGTGGTATGTAAACCCTGTTTATCAGCCTACAATGCAACTCTCTCCAAGCTATTATAAAGGATGTCCTTCTTGCCAATCCTAAACTCTTTTTCATCAACTGTTATCATTGGAAAATCTTTTATCCATCTTACTTGTAATAAGTTCAGATGCTTTTGATCAAAGCCATTAACCAAAATATTTTATAATAAAGAGATGAAGTATGAACCCTGAATATATTTAATAATGGCCATCTCTCGATTATCAAGTCCCAAATGCAGCCATATTTCCTTTTTAATTTTTCAAAAAAGTGTCTTAATTGCAGATAAGCAAAAAAAATGCTTTTATTAAGTGCAAATCCTAACATTTAAGAGTCAAAGTATTTGATATATTCTGAGCCTTCCTCCTTTATTTGAATAAGATATCGGAAACCTTTGTTCGACCATTCATTAAATAATGAAAAGGTGACCCCGGTAAGAATCTTGAATCCCCTTCTACTGGCAAGTATTTAGATTGTAATTAAACTCTATCACCTTACAGTATATGTGACAGGTCATAATAACATTTTTGAATACTGGCATATCCGCAAAAGAACTTGGTAGCTCATTCTTAAAACAATGTAAAACCGCTTTCAATGTAAATTGTGCTATTATAGTAGATTCTAGAATATAACTAGTCACATATTCCTTTTCAGTGATCCAAGGCAATGCAAATGTAATTAATGCCACCAGATTATATGTCTTTATATTAGGAAAGGCTAGCCCGCCCACATTATTATGGAGACTTAACTTATGCATAGAAAGACGTATCTTTTTCTGCTGCCAGATATTTATCAGAGACCCTATTAAAAAAGACAACATCTTTATTATGAATAATAAAAGGAAGATGTTGAAGAATGTACCGTAACTGTTGAAAAAAAGATGGTTTTAATCAAGGCTATCCTAGCTGAAAATTAAATGGGGAGGGACATTCATTTTTTTCAAGTCATTATCATATTTAAAAAAGAAAAGCGAAAAATGTAACTTATAAAATTGAGATGGATCTCTACAGATCTGAATACACAAGTAATTATTTATGTTAATTATTTTGAATAGGAGGGTTGTTGTTTCATTTTATGTGACATAATCCATAATATTTCTCACTTATTCAGGTTATTTTAGACCTAGAAAATGAACTGAAGTGATCTGCAAAGATTAAAAATTGATTTATAGGGTGTTTCGTGATGCTCAAGAACAGTAATAAGTTGTCAGAAAATAAACGGCGAGATTACGAGTTTTGCGGTAACAGGGGTGCGTTGCTAATGCTTAGTTTCAGCTCACCGCTCACCTAAAGTAACGCTGGTATTACAGGTTTATTTAAACCTGGTGTTAGCCGCAAAAAGGTGAGTGTAGAGCACAATTTAGCTCCACATCTCACCTCAATACCAGTGTTGCTTACGGTAGCGGTAAGCTGGCAAAACGTGTTTGTGCACGATTTCCCCATAGGAAACAATGGGGCTGAGCTGGCTGAAAAAAAAAAGCAGTGTTCAGCTCCTAACGCAGCCCCATTGTTTGCTATGGGGAAAGGAATTTTATGTCTGCACCTAACACCCTAACATGAACCCCGAGTCTAAACACCCCTAATCTTACACTTATTAACCCCTAATCTGCCGACTAATCTGCCGCTGACACCTACATTATATTATTAACCCCCAATATGCCACTCCGGACACCGCCGCCACCTACATTATACTTATGAACCCCTGATCTACTGCCCCCAACATCGCCGACACCTACATTATAGTTATTAACCCCTAATCTGCCCCCCCAACGTCGCCACAACTATATTAAATTTATTGACCCCTAATCTGCCGCCGCCAACATCGCCGCCACTATAATAAATTTATTAAGCCCTAAACCTAAGTCTAACCCAAACCCTAGCACCCCTCTAACTTAAATATAATTTAAATACATCTAAATAAATTTACTAAAATTAAATAAATTATTCCTATTTAAAACTAAATACTTACCTATAAAATAAACCCTAAGCTAGCTACAATATAACTAATAGTTACATTGTAGTTAGCTTAGAATTTATATTTATTTTACAGGCAACTTTGTATTGATTTTAACTAGGTACAATAGTTATTAAATAGTTATTAACTATTTAATAACTACCTAGTTAAAATAAGTACAATAGTACCTGTAAAATAAACCCTAACCTAAGTTACAATTACACCTAACACTACACTATAATTAAACTAATTACCTAAACTACCTACAATTAATTACCATTAAAATGTAATTAATTGTGATTAAAAAAAAATCCTATTGGCTGATGCATTCAGCCAATAGGATTGAGCTTGCATTCTATTGGCTGATTGGAACAGCCAATAGAATGCAAGCTCAATCCTATTGGCTGATTGGATCAGCCAATCAGATTGAACTTCAATCCTATTGACTGATTGCATCAGCCAATAGGATTTTTCTTACCTTCATTCCGACTGGTTGATAGGATTCTATCAGACAATTGGAATTTAAGGGACACCATCTTGGATGACATCACTTAAAGGACCAGTCATTCAGTCGTCGGCAGTCGGATGAAGAGGATGCTCCGCGTCGGATGTCTTGAAGATGGACCCACTCCACTCCGGAAGGATGAAGATAGAAGATGCTGCCTGGATGAAGCCTTCTGCCGGTCTGGATGTCCTCTTCTGGCCGGATAGGATGAAGACTTCGGACCCTCTGGAGGACCACTTGTGCCCGGCTGGGTGAAGACCTCTCAAGGTAGGGTGATCTTCAAGGGGGTAGTGTTAGTTTTTTTAAAGGGGGGATTGGGTGGGTTTTAGAGTAGGGTTGGGTGTGTGGGTGGTGGGTTTTAATGTTGGGGGGGTATTGTATTTTTTTTTTCACAGGTGGAAGAGCTGATTACTTGGGGCAATGCCTCGCAAAAGGCCCTTTTAAGGGCTATTTGTAATTTGGTATAGGGTAGGGAATTTTATTATTTTGGGGGCTTTTTTATTTTATTAGGGGGATTAGATTAGGTGTAATTAGTTTAAAATTCTTATAATTCTTTTTTTATTTCCTGTAATTTAGTGTGGGGGGGGGGGTCCGTAATTTAGTTTATTTTATTTTATTGTAATTAATTGTAGGTAGTTTAGGTAATTAGTTTAATTATAGTGTAGTATTAGGTGTAATTGTAACTTAGGTTAGGGTTTATTTTTACAGGTACTTTTGTACTTATTTTAGCTAGCTAGTTATTAAATAGTTAATAACTATTTAATAACTATTCTACCTAGTTAAAATAAATACAAAGTTGCCTGTAAAATAAAAATAAACCCTAAAATGGCTACAATGTAATTATTATTTATAATATAGCTATCTTAGGGATTATTTTATAGGTAAGTATTTAGTTTTAAATAGAATTAATTTATTTAATTGTAGTAATTTAATTTCATTTTATTTAAATTATATTTAAGTTAGGGGGGTTAGGGTTAGGGTTAGATTTAGATTTAGGAGTTAATAAATTTAATATAGTAGCGGCGACATTGGGGGCAGCAGATTAGGGGTTAATAAATGTAGGTAGGTGTTGGCGATGTTAGGGACGGCAGATTAGGGGTTAATAAAATGTAACTAGTGTTTGCGAGGCGGAGTGCGGCGGTTTAGGGGTTAATACATTTATTAATTAAAGTGGCGGCGATGTCCGTTCAGCAGATTAGGGGTTAAATAATTTTATTATAGTGTTTGCGAAGTGGGGGGGGGCCTCGGTTTAGGGGTTAATAGGTAGTTTATGGGTGTTAGTGTACTTTTTAGTACTTTAGTTAAGAGTTTTATGTTAAGGTGTTAGCCCATAAAACTCTTAACTACTGACTTTTATATGCGGTAGGAGTCTGGACAGGAGAGGGTCTAACACTCACTTTTTCAGGCGATCGTAATACCAGCGTTAGGCAAATCTCATTAAAAAGTTAGGATACGCAATTGATGTAAGGGGATTTGCGGTAAACTAAAATTGCTGACAAAAAGTGAGCGGTAGACCCTCTCCTGCCTGACTCGTAATACCAGCGGGCATTAAAAAGCAGCGTTAGGAACCCTTAATGCTGCTTTTTAAGGCTAACGCAAGACTCGTAATCTAGCCGAAAGTCAGTACCAATTTTGAGCGACAAACAGTAATAACCACCAATTATTGTCTTAAAAATATTGCCCTGTCTAATGTATCTCCCTAATACAATATTATCTGTCAACTCATGATTTATAACAAGGTTAGGAATAGGATGATGATGGAGCATTTGAATTAGATTAACAAAATTCCCCTGGTAGCCAAATAAGATCATCATGGATTACAGAACCAAGATATTTGTTCAATCTATTTGCAATAATGGACATTAAGATTTTTTAGTCATTGCTTTTGAGTGATATGGGTCTATACAATAAAGTATTTTCTGGATCTTTATCCTTTTTTAATATTGAAATAATTGTGAAAGATGAAAAGTACTTTGAATTCATCTTATTTTCTAAATAATATCAGTTAAATAGCTTAACTAGGCTTGGTGAAATATATTCTTTCAACATCCTATACATTTCTGCTGGTAATAATTGATCTGGAGCTGGTGGTTTGTTCATTTTAATTGACTTTATTTGAGTAAGTAATTCCTCTAAAGAAATGAAAACATCTAGATCTTGTTGAGTAATTTTAGGTAGGGGACATTTAGGCCACAATTCTTTTTTATTTTGTGTACTCAAATTACCTTCTGAGTAAATATTTTTAAAATACTCAAAAAAGTCTATAATTTCAGAGTTGTCTGTATATTATTACTAACTTGCATATTCTTGATTATGGTTGCTAAATTCTTTGCTGAATTTCAAATATTTCCAGAAAATGTAGCCTTCTTCCTGAAATCAGCTTGAATAGACCTTTGTTTTAAGAACATATCTCTTTCTTGTCTGTTTCCATAATCCTTATCCTATAAAATTTTAGTTGGGTAGGCAAAATAAGCTCCATAACTATTCCTGAATTGAATTTCTCTTGCTTTATTTTTTTTTTCCATTTTCAAAGATATGCTTTAATTCCTCCTCTAATGTAAGCTTTAAAAGCTTAACAGAAATTTCTAGGGAAGGAGATCCTCAATGAATTGGCAGGGTCCTGGTTACCTATCCGTTTGTAAAGAAATAACAGCATGACCAGAAATACAAATATCTTTGATATCTGATTTAATATCCTACCCCATCAGGTTTTCAGTCAATAGAAACAAATCTATTTGATAAAAAGTAAAATGGGCTTTAGATTCACAGTAATATAGTTTCTGATCTGGATTTTGAATGTGCCATATATCATATAGCTTTAAATCACTACAAAAGTGTTTACAAATTCTGAGTTCTTTATTTCCAGATTTTGACTGAGGATGCGTAAATCTATCAACTCTATGAATAGAGTCATAAGAACCACAATAATCAACATTACATTCACCTAACTGACAAACAAACAAATGCTATAGACAGCTGCTTGGGAAGGAGGGGGCGTAGTAATCTAGTAATGTAACTAATCTTAATGCAGCACAGTTGGAGACCACCAATCATGGCTCAAATCTTATGGTTACATCATCATAGAAGTGAGCAAGCCAATGAGCCCACCCCACTGCCGGTCTCTACCAAAACACTCCAAGATATAAGGAACTTAAATACCACTAATGGTTTCTATCATTAAATCACCTGCACTGGCTATCCTGTGTATCTATCCTATATCTCACAAAGGTTATAGCTCCTAACAAAAATCCAAGCAATGGGCATGTCAAATTATCATTTACACCTATCAGCATAACCCACCACCGGTGGTAACCAATCAGAGATGCAATATCCAACTGCATCACCAAGAGGGAATGACTCTTAGCCCATATTCCTTTCATTATGGTTTTATAATGTAAACCGATACTAAAGTAAATTTTTTTGTCAGTTAGGTGAGTGTAACTTCGATTATTGTGGTTCTTAGATTTCGTTACAAAGAACATATGCCATCTTAGTATCCCTGAATTATAGTAACAATGGATATTAATCAATGTATATTGATCATAATAGATTTTAATACACAGTATATGTTCGTAAATTAACACTTGTTTTGACACTGATGATGTAATGATGTACATATGGTGCACTGTTATTAAGTTTTGATTTGTAATTCAAATTTATTGGCTGATGTGTGGGTAGGAGGAGAATTGTATTTTGCATTTATACTTGTGTTTGATTTTGCCTGAGGAAGGGATGCACTACCCAAAATGTCACATAATAAATCACTGTAGAAGTTAAATCCAGAGAGTGCTGACTTCTATTGTGTGTTTATATATATATATGTGTGTGTGTATATATATATATATATATATATATATATATATATATATATATATATAATTACTCCAGCAGAGCACACTCCTACCTCCAAAACAGCTACCAGGGTGCAGGTAGGCAAATTCACTATTCCATTAACAGCATGCACTCACTAGTTTTGTGTAAAAATATTTATATTGGGGTCACTTAGACATTTACTTTTTATGAAAACATAAACTAAATGCATTTGAGTATGAGAAAAAAGTTATTTACAAGGTTAGAAATAATGAATTTTAATTGAAATAATAATTGTGTCCTTCAAACTTTGCTTTCATCAAAGAATCCTCCATGTACAGCCTTGCAGACCTTACTACTTGTCAGTTTGTTGAGGTAATATGAATAGATTTCACCCCATGCTTCCTGAAGCACCTCTCAGAAGTTGGATTGGCTTGAGGGCACTTCTTACATACCATACGATCAAGTTGCTCCCACTACAACTCAATAGGGTTGAGATCTGGTGACTGTGATGACCACTCCATTAAAGAAAGAATATCAACTGATTGATTCTTCCTTAAATAGGTCTTCCATAGCTTGGAGCTGGGCTTTAGGTCATTGTGTTGTTGTAGGAAGAAAATGGCTTTAATCAGTCGTCGTCCACAGGGTATGGCATGATGGTGCAAAATGGAGTGATAGCCTTCCATCTTCAAACTCCCTTTTACCCTGTATAAATCTCTCACTTTACAACCATCAAAGTACACCCAGACAATCACACTGCCACTACCAAGCTTGACAGATGGCATCAAGCAGTTGTCCAGGATCCTTTTAATTTTGTTTGTGTCTCATTAATCTTTTGCTTTGTGATCTGAAAACCTCAAACATAGATTTGTCTGTCCATAAAAAAATATTCAAATCTTCCTTTCTCCAGTGTCTTCATTCTTTTGCCCATCTTATCTTAATCTTTTATTTTGTATTGGCTTTTTCTTTGCAACTCTGCCTAGAAGGCCAGCATCCTGGAGTCTCCTCTTCACTGTTGATGCTGATACTGGTGTTTTGTAGGAACTATTTAATGAAGCTGCCAGTTGAGGGCCTGTGAGGCATCTGTTGCTCAAACTAGACACTCTAATTTATTTAAAACAGAAGGATGATGCAGCTGCTCAGTAAGGAGTGTAAAATTCAAGGGATTCCAAAAAAAGGTAATAAAAATAAGACCTTTATTAATTCATTAAAATACAGGCAGTACAGGACAAACAAACTCCCTGACTAGTTTCGTGCTCTGTTGAGCACTTAATCATAGGGTGAGTTTGTTAGGTGTTCATGGCCTATTTAAAGGCACACAACACCTGAAAACAATTACATATTTAAAAACTGCAAAAGATGTTAAAAACACATAGCAAAAAAACACATTTTACAAACACTGTATATGGCTTATGTTAGAAGGAGCAAATGCATTAATAAACCAATTCCTTGATAAACAAATAAATGAGCAAACATCTCAAGTGGGACCCAAATGGAAATCATTGTGATTCATTATAGAGAAACAAACATTGTCAAAGAACAAACAGTATTCTAATATAAATTGTGAACATGCTTGGAAAATATTTGCACATCCATAATCAATAAGGTGATTGTTACGGTTACCCTTAGTCTCGCTGAGAGATGGACCGCTTAGTAGCCTGGATCCCTATTGCTAAAGAGGGGAGAAGCTGCTTTCCATAGTATTCTATATGAGTCTCGCAAATATAGAATAATCTCCCTTAGCTGCAGTACAGCTAGGATACCCTTCTGCCCACAAAAACGAGTCAACGCTGCGATTGAGGGTCAAACAAGAACTCAGGACTGGGATGCCCAGCCTGCTTTTTATTAAGGTTACATGCACACAGGGCACTCCCAGGGGGAGAGGGTGGGAAGCACAAAATCCCCCATCACACATTTAGATAGAGAGCACTGTCCTTTGACAGGCCACAATAGGATTACAGTACTTAAGATAACAAGTTTACAAGTTCATCTTATCAATTAGCAGTCTGGCTCCAGAGGTGATTAGACAATGGGATTTGTTATCACTAAACTTAGAGCTGAGGCCAGCAAACGTGTAATTAGACAATAGTTTCTAAAAGCTGAAAAAAAAGAGTTAACTCTTTATGAAATGATACTTGTTACGGTTTTCTTGGAGCCCTTCTTAGGCGCTGGCTTGCTGGTTCAGGCATCGCTGCTGGGAAATAAGCTCTTCACAACAAAATAACTAATGCTTCTGTAACAGTGATACATCCTGTAATACCTCCTGATGGACATCAAAATTACAAAGTTATGAAATTATGAAATTTCCTGTATACCTGATGTTATTGTACTGTACTGTATATATTGGTACCCCCAAAGAGGACAGGGTGATATATTATTATGTTTATTTTAAATTAGTATATATCAATATACATCAACATACATCAACATACACATATCTCTCAAACCCCAGAAGGGGAAAGAGAGATGCATGTTAATGAATATATACCTATATCAAATATAAAATATAAAATATAAAATACAAAACCTATGTATAATCTGGACCAAGATTCCATTGAGGGGATAAATAAGAATATATATACACACATAGCAATCCATATAAGAAATAAATTAATAAACATGATAAAAAAACAATATGTTAAATTAATTATTCCACAAAGTAACTCATATCCCATTCACGGTTTAAACCTAGGGGGGTTATAGTTCTCAATTTGTATATCCAATACAATTCTTGTTTTAGTAAAAGCTTATTCCTATCTCCACCCCTAGGTGGAAACATCACACGGTCAATTACCTGAACCCTCATATCAAAGACATTTGTCATATGCACCAAATTGAAATGCCTGGCTATCGCCGATTCTTTTACATATTCCTTGGTGTCCCTAACATGTTCCCTGACTCTGGACCTTAGTTCCCTACTGGTTTGTCCTGTGTATTGCAGGTTACAATATTTGCATTCCAGAAGATAAACCACAAAGGTGGTTCTACAGTTGGCATATAACTTATGTTTAAATTATTTTCCTGTCTTGCTACTTCTGAATCCATTCCCAACCTTCACAAAACCACAGGTTATACAGGAACCATGGCCACATTTATAGGTTCCTTTATTTGTCCTCTTGCTCAGTTGTGCACCGAGGCCTCCCACTACTATTTCTGTTCTGGTTAGAGACAGTTTTAGCTGTTCTTTAAAGTGAGTAGTACACATTTTTTGTACAACTCCTTCAGTTTTGTGGCAATTTCTCACACGGAATAGTCTTCATTTCTAAGAAATAGAATAGACTGACGACTTTCAGGAGAAAATTCTGTGTTTCTGACCATCTTGAGCCTGTAATTGAACCCAAAATTACTGATCCTCCAGATACTCAACAAGTCTACTGAAGGCAAATTGTATTGCTTCTTTGATCAACACAACAGTTTTCAGCTGTGCTAACATAATTGCCAATTCATTTTCTAATGATCAATTAGCCTTTTTAAATGATTAACTTGGATTAGCAAACACAATGTTTCATTGGAACACAGGACAGATGGTTGCTGATAATAAGTCTCTGTACATCTATGTAGATTTTCAATTAAAAATCAGCCTTTTTCAGCTATAATAGTCATTTACAACTTTAACAATGTCTACAATGTTTTTCTGATCAATTTGATGTTATTTTTATGGACAAATAAAATGATAAAATGTGCTCTCTTTTGAGAAAAAGGAAATTTCTAAGTGACCCCAAACTTTTGAATACTAGCTTTTATATATATATATATATATATATATATATATATATATATATATATATATATATATATATATATATATATATATATATATGTGTGTGTGTGTGTATGTATATATATATATATATATATATATGTGTGTGTGTGTATATATACAGGTATACCCCACTCATACAGCGGGTTAGGGACCGGAGCCCCGCTGTAAAGTGAAAACCGCCTTAAAGTGAAACAAGGCAGTTTTAGCTTTCTTTCCACTTGCCAGTGTGTTTAAAAACTTAAAAACATGTTTTAACTAACTTATATTAGGTGTACAATAGAGTTAAGTATAGTTTAACACTCGCACAGCACAGTATTCAATAAATACTGTACCTGTAAAATAGTGACAATCACTGTAGTACAATTTGCCAGAGTATAGCACTGAGACACAGATTGCACTGTAATGATGTAAACAGAGTGAACTAAGCATAATAAAATGGTGCCAGTCACTTTATGGTGCCAGTCACTTTTCTTGCAATCTCATGAAGATTACAGCACTGTTTTAAAATCCTTGGAGGTTGAACTTCAGCTCCACAAAGCGCTGTATTAGCGAAGCGCTGTAAAGTGAAGCGCTGTAAAGTGAGGTATACCTGTATATATATATGTGTGTGTGTGTGTGTATATATATATATATATATATATATATATATATATATATATATATATACACACACACACATATATATATATATATATATATATATATATATAAATATACATATATATATAATATATATATATATATATATATATATATATATATATATATATATATATATATATATATATATAAATGATTTAATTTCCATTATACAAGATGGAAGTTTCTTGCTGACAAATGTGTCATTTTAAGGTCAATAACCAAATAATGATTTAAAAAGGCTATATTTAATAATGACAAATAAAATATGGATTTTTTTAATGATTCTGAATGTTAAATGCAAAAGATAGTTTGCATACTTTGGAAACGCTTTAATGATGATTAAAAAAACAATGCTCAAAGCAATGCTTCAGTATATACAAGTTCATTTCCAAAAATGCTAACACATTTCTCTGGAAGTTATTGACGCATACAATTAGTTTTACTGGCTCATGTTCTTGACACCTGGGTTTGCCTTCATCAAATTTATTTTCCTTAAAGCAAACTATTTATCATTAAAATGTAATTTAAATATCTAACAATTAATGCAAGGTCCATGAGAGTTTCATAATCATTATAGTTACAATGCTTTTATGTTGCCATGCTCCAAAATGGGATTAATTAAAAATAATTATTAATAAATAAAAAGTACACTTGCTGTTAGTGTCATTAAGATGAGTTCCCATCAAGAGACATACTGTTCCTTCTATGTACCGAATAGCCTATTTTAACCTGAAGCTATTACACACAAAAGAAAAAAGCTGAGCATGATCAAACTGCCAGCATAAGCCAGTAATTTGATAAATACTTTTAAGGCATGACGGATGAAAATGTGACTCCAAAAGAAACCCAGAAAGCATAACTCAATCTGGCTTCCTCAGTGTTCCTATGCAATATGACACTTCAAAGATGCTGATTGCTGAATACAACAAATTATATATCTGAGAGGCAGCTGGGTACTTTGGAAGAAATTATAAAGTGAATTGGTTGAGGAACAAGGAGCATGATTAAGGACATACAAGCCAGAAATATTGCAATGTTGTATGTGCTTTTGAAATAATAAAAGTAAGTTTTTATAAGGTGCTGTGGACACTTTTCATTTGTATTGTGATTGTAAGAAGTTTTGCAGAGGCTCCAGTCTACAAAGGCACTGTTTACCATTAAATGCACTGTTTACCCTTAAATGCTACAAATCTAGTTAAAGAACAAGGGCATATCCACATGAAAAATACATTCTAGTAATATATTCTGAATGAGCTTTAGAAAATGTTATTTTAATTTTTTCATCTAAACGTGTCCATTTAAACTGTATTGAAGTAAAAGGATATATCCTATGGAGGTGCGCACAAAAGATGGCCAGAACTCGATTCAAGATCCAGTCTCAAGGAGGGCAAAGTACCGGGAGCAGCCAGCAACCAGCAACCAAAAATTACAGCAGCACTCTTGGAAAGAAATGAGGCCCGATGAAACAACCGGAAGGTCGAGAAACGCGTTGCTGTTTCTACTTACTAATAACCAGTGTTTTAAACAGTTTTTAATGAATTTTAAATAAAACTGCTATTACGATACCCCCGCTCTCTGCCTATCGTCATTTGGTTGGTCCGGTATCCTGCCGTTCACACTAAGGGCTCTTAGCCACTAGTCCTATCACAGACGCTGTGGGCCTCTGACGCTGTGACTTCCCGCTGCTGCGGATTGAACCTTGGAGTGCCGGAGCTACTCTCCCATTGGACTGTCTGGCGGACGACTAAGGTTCCGTCCTGTCTAGTCTGGCATACGTTTATGCCATCATTTTTGTGAGTACCCTGACCTCTGTGTGTGCTGTCTGCTGTATCCTGTACCTACTGTGATACCACGATACTGTCCCATAAGGCGCCTCTCTGTTCTCTGCTCCTACAGATTCTTGTCCATTTAAACTGTATTAAAGTTTATTGTTTTTGGAAAATGCAGTTCCTGATCTCAATAAAGCAGTGTTTTCTTGCCAGGCTTCAAAAAATGTCTCGCTCTGTAAAATTCTAAATAATATAATTATTCCTAATTTTTAAACATATTTTTTACAATAATTCAATAACACTCCATAAGATAACTAATTTTTCATGTGAGCTAACCTGACACAGCATTAGACCTAAAGCACAAAACCCAAAGGGCGTTACGCATATTTTACATTCCAAAGTACTTAATATAGAGTTTTTTTTTATTATTATTTTTTTATTTTTATATATATATATATATATATTGTAAAATATATACAGTATATATATATCTATACTTATATATCTATAGGGACAGATATGTTTAAATCTTTTTGCAATAATAGATATTAAGATTTTATAGTCATTGTTTTGGAGTGATATGGGTCTATAGAATAAAGTACTGTATTTTCTGGATCTTTATACTTTCTTAATATCAACATAATTGTGGAAGATGGAAAATACTTTAAATTCATCTTATTTTCTGAATAATATGATTTAGATAGCTTATCTAGGAATGGCCAAATATATTCTTTCAACATCTTATACATTTCTGCTGGTAATTGTTCTAGACTTAGTGAGTTGTTCATTTTAATTTACATTATTTGAGTTAGTACTTCCTCTAAAGAAATAGGTAAGTTCAAAACATCTAGATTTTGTTTAACAATTTTAGGTAGGGGACATTTAAGCCAAAATTCTTTTTTATTTTTTATATTCAAATTACCTTCTGAGTAAATTTGTTTTAAAATACTCAAAGAAAAATTCTCTAATTTCAGAGTTGTGTTTATATCTCCTGCTGTCCTCTTTTATGGATGTAATAGTATTACTAAGTTGCCAATTGTTGATTATGGTTGCTAAATACTTTGCTGAATTTAATTTCCAGTAAATTTAGCCTTCTTCCTCAAATCAGCTTGAATAGATCTTTGTTTAAAGAACACATTTCTTTCTTGTCTGTTTCATACAACACTTATCCTATAAAATTTTTAGTTGTATTGGCAAAATAAGCTCCATAACTATTCCTGATTTGAATTGCAAGTTGAATTTCTCTTGTTTTATTTTTTTTTCTATTTACAAAGTTATGCTTTGATTTCTCCTCTAATGTAAGATTTAAAAGTTTCCCAGAAATTTTCTGGTTGAAAGCCAAAGGCCCTATTATTATAAGATTATTCTGTCAATCTCTCTATTAACCAATTATTAAAATGTACTAGTCCTTAAGCCCGTTCACATGGGCCATTTTTTGCAGTACAGCGGTTCCACCCCTTGTGCTCTCTCTATCCCCCTCTCTTTTGCTCTCTTCCCCATCTATTTTGCTCTCTCTCTCCCTCCTCTCTTCTGCTCTCTCCCTCCCCCTCTCTATTTTTCTCTCTCTCTCCCCCCTGTCTTTTATGCTCTCTCTCCCCCTCTCTTTTGAGCTCTCCCCCTTCTTTGTTGCTCTCTCCCCCCTCTCTTTTGCTCTCTCTCCCCCTCTCTTTTGCTCTCTCTCTCCCTCTCTTTTGCTCTCTCTATCCCCCCTTTATTTTGCTCTCCCCCCTCTCTTTTGCTGTCTCTCTCCCTCTCTTTTGCTCTCTATCCTTCCCCTTTTTTTTCTCTCTCTCTCTCTCTCTCTCTCTCTCTCTCTCTCTCTCTCTCTCTCTCTCTCTCTCTCTCCCCCCTTTCTTTTGCTTTCTTTCCCCCCTCTTTTGCTGTCTCCCTCCCCCTCTCTTTTGCTCTTTCTCTCCCCCTCTCTTTTGCTCTTTCTATCCCCCTCTCTTTTGCTCTCTCTCTTCCCCTCTCTTTTGCTCTCTCTCTCCCCCCTCTCTTTTGCACTCTCTCTCCACTCTCTTTTGCGCTCTCCCCCCTCTCTTTTGCTTTCTCTCCCCCCTTTCTTTTGCTCTCTCTCCCCTCTCTTTTGATCTCTCTCCCCCCCTCTCTTTTCCCCCCTCTCTTTTGCATGCTCTCTCTCTCCCCTCTTTTGCGCTCTCCCCTCTCTCTTTTGCTCTCTCTCTCCCCTTTCTCTCCCTCTATTTTGCTGTCTCTCTCCCTCTCTTTTGCTCTCTCTATCTCCCCTCTCTTTTGCTTTCTCTCTCTCTCTCCCTCCCTCTCTTTTGTTCTCTCTCCCCTCTCCTTTGTTCTCTTTCTCCCCCCTCACTTTTGCTCTCTCTCTCCCTCCTCTTTTTTCCTTCTCTCTTTTGCACTCTCTCTTCCCCTCTCTTTTGCGCTCTCCCCCCTTTTTTATCTCTCTCCCCCTCTCTTTTGCTGCCTCTCTCCCTCTCTTTTGCTCTCTCTATCCAGCCTCTTTTGCTCTCTCTCTCCCCTTTCTTTTGCTCTCTCTTCCCCCTCTCTTTTGCTCTCTCTCTCCCCCTCTCTTTTGCTCTCTCTCTCCACCCTCTCTTTTGCTCTCTTGATCCCCACTCTTTTGCTCTCTCTCTCTCTCTCCCCTTTCTTTTGCTCTCTTTCCCCCCTCTCGTTTGCTGTCTCTCTCCCCCTCTATTTTGCTCTTTCTCTCTCCCTCTTTTCTGCTCTATCTCCCCCTCTCTTATGCTCTATCTCCCCCTCTCTTTTGCTCTTTTCTCCCCTCTCTTTTGCTCTTTCTCTCTTCCCCCTCTCTTCCCCCCTCTCTTTTGCGCTCTCTCTCTCCCCTATATTTTGCACTCTCCCCCTCTCTTTTGCTCTCTCTCTCCCCTCTCTTTTGCTCTTTCTCCCTCTCTTCTATTTTGCTCTCTCCCCTCTCTTCCCCCCCTCTTTACCCCCCATCTGTTTTGCGCTCTCTCTCTCCCCTCTTTTGCGCTCTCCCCCCTCTGTTTTGCTCTCTCTCTCCTCTATTTTGCTCTCTCCCTCCCATTTCTCCCCCCCTTTTGCTCTATCTCTCTCCCCTTTCTTTTGCTCTCCCTCACCCTCTCTTTTGCTGTCTCTCTTCCTCTCTTTTGCTCTCTCTATCCCCCCTCTTTTGCTCTCTCTCTCTCTATCCCCCACTCTTTTGAGCTCTCTCTCGCATGCACGCATGGCCCCGCCCACGTCACGCCCGGCCTCACCCACATCACACCCTTTCCCTGCCCGCATCATTCCCAGCTCCACCCGCGTCACGTACGGTCCCACTCACGTCATGCCCAGCCCTTTCCGCATCACAACCCTCTCACACCTGGTTGGCCCCAGATGCCAGGTCAGTCTGTTAAAGGCCAGGTGTGTTTGTCCTTGCGCAGTCTCTACTGCGCATGACAGCTTCAGACAAACACACTTGGCCTTTTATATTATAGGATATTGTTTACCAAATGTCTAGGAAAGGAGATCCTCTGTGAATTGGTAGAGCCCTTGTTACCTATCCGTATTTGTAAAGAAATATCAGCATGATCAGAAATACAAATATCTCTGATTTAATATCCGGCCCCATCAGGTTTTCAGTCAATAGAAACAAATTTATTAGAGAAAAAGTTAAAATGGGTTTTAGATTCACAGGAATACAGTTTCTGATCTGGATTTTGAATGTGCCATATATCATATAGCTTTAAATCACTACAAAAGTGTTTAAAAATTTTAATTTCTTTATTTCCAGATTTTGACTGAGGATGTGTAAATCTATCAACTTTAGGAATAGGAGCTATATTAATACCCCTTGCTAAAATTATCGTCTTCCCAATATATTTCATCAGTTTAACTTTCCCAAAATATTTTATAAACATTATTAAGAACCAAAATAATCCAAGTTACACTCACCTAACTGACAAACAAACAAAAAAATGCTACAGACAGCTGCCCAGGAAGGAGGGGATGTGGTAAACTACTTATGTAACTAATCTTAATGGGGCACAGTTGCAGATCACCAATCACAACTTAAAGGGATAGTCTACACCAGATTTTTTATTTTTTTAAAAGATAGATAATCCCTTTATTACCCATTCCCTAGTTTTGCATAAGCAACACAGCTATATTAATACATGTTTTTACCTCTGTGATTAACTTGTATCTAAGCCTCTACAAACTGCCCCCTTATTTCAGTTCTTTTGACAGACTTGCATTTTAGCCAATCGGTGCTGACTTCTAGGTAACTCCACGTGCTTGAGCGCAATGTTATCTGTATGAAACACATGAACTAACACCCTCTAATGGTGAAAAACTGGAAAAACTGACAAAATGCATTCACATAAGAGGCGGCCTTCAAGGTCTAAGAAATTAACATATGAACCTCTTAGATTTAGCTTTCAACTAAGAATACCAAGAAAAGTAAATTGGTAAGTTGATTAAAATTACATGCCCTATCTGAATCATGAAAATTATTCTGGACTAGACTGTCCTTTTAAATCTTATGGCTACCTTGCATATCTATCCTCTATCTTGCAAAGGCTATACTAGCTCCTAACAAAAATCCAAGCAATGGGCATGTCAGACTATCCCTTACACCTACCAGCATAACACACTGCCGGTGCCCACCAATCAGAGATGCAATCTCCAACTGCATCACCAAGAGAGAGTGACTCATAACCAATATCGTTATCATTATACTGTTATCATGTAAACCAATACTAAAGTATGCTTGTTTGTCAGTTAGGTGAGTGTAACTTTGAGTATTATGGTTCTTAAATTTCACTACAAAGAACATATGCCATATTAGTATCCCTGAATTACAGTCACAAGGGATATTTGTCAATGTATATCCACAATAGATTTTAATGCACAGTATATGTTGGCACATCAACACTAGTTTTTACACTGATGATGCAATGATGTACATATATGGCACTGTTAAGTTTTCATTTATAAGTCAAATTGATTGGATGATGTGTGGGTAGGAGGAGTTTTGTATTTTGCATTTATAGTTGTGTTTGTTTTTGTCTGAGGAAGGGGGAAGTTGTTGCATAGTTTGAAGCTGTGCTTTGGGTCACTGCAATGTAGGAGTAAATTGGCTCCAATCAATCGCCGTCCACATAATATGGCATGGCAACCACCAAAGCACACCCAGACAATTGCATTGCCTCCACCAAGCTTCATCCAGCATCTTTTCATTCTGTCTGTGTCTCATGATATGAACACATCAAACTTAGATTTGTCTGTTTATATCACTATTTTCTAATCGTCCTAATCTTCCTCGGTCCAGTGTCTATGTTCTTTTGCCAATTTTAATCTATTATTTTTATTGGCCAGTCTGTGATATGGCTTTTTCTTTGCAACTCTGCTTAGAAGGCCAGCATCCTGGAATTGCCTCTTCACTGTTGATGTTGAGACTGGTGTTTTGCGGGTACTACTTAATAAATCTGCCAGTTGAGGAACTGTGATGCAACTGTTTCTCAAACTAGACACTCTAATGCATTTAACCTCTTGCTCTGTTGTGCCCTCTTACTTCTGTATTTATTCTGATTAGAGCCAGTTTGTGCTGTTCTGTAAAGGGAGTAGTACACACTGTTGTATGAGATTTTCAGTTTTTGGCAATTTCTTACATGGAATTGCCTTTATTTCTAAGAACAATTTGTTTCTGGCCATCTTGAGCCTGTAATTGAATCCACAATTGCTGATCCTCCAGATACGCAACTAGTCTAATGAAGGCAAATTTTATTGCTTCTTTAATCAGCACAACAATTTTCAGCTGTGCTAACATAATTGCCAAAGGGTTTTCTATTAATCAATTAGCCTTTTTAAATGATGAACTTGGATTAGCAAACACAATGTTCCATTGGAACACAGGACAGATGGTTGTTGATAATGGGCCTCTGTACACCTATGTAGATATTGTACAATAGTCATTTACAATATTGAAGGGATACTAAACCCATTTTTTTCTTTCATGATTCAGATAAAGCATGCATTTTTAAGCAACTTTCTAATTTACTCCTATTATCAATTTTTCTTCGCTCTCTTGCTATCTTTATTTGAAAAAGAAGACATCTAAGCTAAGGAGCAAGCCAATTGTTGGTTCAGGCCACTGGACAGCACTTGTTTAATGGTGCTGTCCAATCAGCAAGGACAACCCAGGTTGTGAACTAAAAATGGGCCAGCTTCTAAACTTACATTCTTGCTTTTCAAATAAAGATAGCAAGAGACTGAAGAAAAATAGATAATAGGGGACCTATTTATTATGGTGCGAGCGGACATGATCCGATATAGCGGATCATGTCTGCTGCACATCGATAAATGCTGCTGTCGGCATTTATCATTGCACCAGCAGTTCTTGTGAACTGCTGGTGCAATGCCGCCCCCTGCAGATTTGCGGCCAATCTGATGCTAGCAGGGGGTGTCAATCAACCCAATCTGGTTGATTTCTCTTCGCCGTCTCAGAGCAGGCAGACAGGTTATGGAGCAGTGGTCATGAAGGCTCGCCGGAAATACGGGGCATCAAGCTCCATACGGAGCTTGATAAATATGCCCCTAGGGGTAAATTAGAAAGTTTCTTAAAATTGCATGCTCTTTTTGAATCATGAAAAAAATGGGTTCAGTGTATTTCTGATCAAAAATATGTGCTTTCTTTTTCAACTCCAAACTTTTGAACACTAGTGTATGTATGTACATATATATACTGTATATATATATATATATATATATATATATATATATATATATATATATATATATATATATATATATATATATATATATATATAGAATGTAAAGCGAACAAGTTCCAGCCGTGAGTACAGTCTTTATTAGATCATTTAAAATTGGGCATCAGATCTGGTCCTACGCATTTCAGCCCTCCAGAGCCGTACTCATAGACCACTGATCTGGCGCTATAGCAGCTCAAACTTATACTCTATTGATTAGGTCAATTAAAAACACATTGCCCAATTAGGATACCGTATTAACCCTTTCTTGTCCTTTTTCTTAATCATTCTTAGTTGTGGGTTAAGATGAGTGTATGTCTTAAGTTGTATGCGGCTGTAAAGACCCATAAAATTTAAAATGATATATGTTTTTATTTATTGTTCTTTGTTGTTGTGCACCTTTTCACTTTCTATAATACAGAAACATTTTTTGTTATTTGTTTTATTATGTGTAGTTGCTCAATGACTATCCTTACATCAGTTTTATATTCTAGATAAATAAGGAACTGTTGTTTTTTAAGATAAATAATAAAACTTGATTGTGTTTGTAGAGTTATTCCCAAAAGTTTATAAGGTCAAATCTAGAATTAAATACATAAGGTGTATTTGTTTTTAAAATTCTTTATATAAAATTCTTAAGATTTAATTTTTATTATACAAGATTGCAATATCACAGTTTTTTACTGACAAATGCGTCATTTCAAAGTCAAGACCCTTACACAGGTACTTGCTATTTTTAATTAATAAAAATAAAATATGGACTTTATTTACTTTATTTTTAATGATTCTGAATGCAAAATATATTTTGCATACTTTGGAAAATGCTTTAATGATGAGTTTAAAAAAAAATTGCTCAAAGCTATGCTTCAGTATATACAATTTAATTTCCAAAAATGCTAACACATTTCTCTGGAAGTTATTGACGCATACAATTAGTTTTATTGGCTCATGTTCTTGACACCTGGGTTTGCCTTTATCAAATGTATTTTCCTTAAAGCAAACTATTTATCATTAAAATGTAATTTAAATATCCAACAATTAATGCAAGGTCCATGAGAGTTTCAGAATCATTATAGTTACAATGCTTTTATATTGCCATGCTCCAAAATGTGATTAAGAAAAAAATAATTACCAATAAATAAAAAGTGCACTTGCTGTTAGTGTCATTAAGGCGAGTTCCCCTCATTAGCTATACTGTTCCTTGTATGTACCAAATAGCCCAGTTGAACCTGAAGTTATTACACATAAAAGAAAAGAAAAAAGCTGAGCATGATCAAACTGCCAGCAAAAGCCAGTAATTTAATAAATACTTTTAAGGCATCACTGATGAAAATGTGACTCCAAAAAAACCCCCAGAAAGCATAACTCAATCTAGCTTCCTCAGTGTTCCTATGCAATTCGACACTTCAAAGATGCTGAATACAACTTATATATATCTGGCATGTTGCTTGGTACATTGGAAGCAATAATAAGGTAAATTGGTTGAGGAACAAGAAGCATGAGTAAGAGAATATGAGCCAGAAATGTTGCAATATTTTTGTGCTATTGAAACAATAAAAGTACATTTTTATAAGGTGCTGTGGACACTTTTCATTTGAATTGTGATTGTAAGAAGTTTTTGCAGAGGCTCCAGTCTACAACGGCATTATTTACCCTTAAAGGGACAGTATACATCAATTTTCATATAACTGCATGTAATAGATACTATTATAAAGAAGAATATGCAAAGATACTGATCTAAAAATCCAGTATAAAACCTTTTAAAAACGTACTTAGAAGATCCAAGTTTAGCACTGTTGAATTGATGAGATTGTCTGGAGCTCCCAGTGAAAGGGGCTGGGTGCAGATACTCCCCCCCCCCCCCTTCCTTTCATATGAAAAGACAGATTAGACAAACAGGAGCCAGCAGTAGTTTGTAAACACATGCATATACCTGACACTTTGGGGCTTGGTTAGGGGTCTAAAAACCAGCACAATATTATTAAAAAAATAAGCAAAACTATACATTGCTACAAAAATACTCCCAGATAGGCTATACAAATGGATCATCTAGAAAACATGTATGCAAAGAAAAATCTAGTGCATAATGTCCCTTAAGTGCTGCTGCTGTCTATAAATACAATTCTGGTTGAAGAACAAGGGCATAGCCACATGAAAAATACTTTTTAGAGATATATTCTGAATTATCTTTGGGAAAACCGATATAACGTTATTTTCATTCTTTCATCTAAAAGAGTCCATTTAAACTGTATTAAAGTTTATTGTTTTTGAAAAATGCAGTTCCTAATCTCAATAAACCATAGTTTTCTTGTCAGGCTTCAAAAAGTGTCTTGCTCTGTCCTCTAGTAGAACAGTGAGAGTAGCCAATAACAAGGAAGTGAGTATTAGTAGGAAGTACATAAATGGTATTGTTGCATTTATTTCAACTTAAGTTTAAGCACATTCTACTTAACATTTTTAAAGCAAAATAATATTTCAATTGTACAGCCGTTTCACATGTTACATTTTTTTCTGAGTACAGTGCCCCTTAATGTAATTTTTAGGAGTTTAGCATTTGTATTCATATTTAAAAAACAGTCCAATGCTGGAGACACTACAGGCTTTTATAGACTGTATATTAAAAATTTCTGTAAAAATAACCAGTCCTGGGAATTTATTGAATAACACCTTTTATGTTAGATATGAGTAAAATACTAGGGATCCCATGAAGATAATAATTCCCATAGATTCCATAATAATTATTATAGATGTACTAATAATTATAAATAATATAATTATTAATAAATATTAATAATATTTTTACAATATTTTATATTTAATAATTCATACACTCTATAAGGTAACTAATTTTTAATTTTGCATGTTCAGCTACAGGTATGTTGACTCTCTAAACAAAGGCCTAGATTTGGAGTTTGGCGGTAGATGGGCTGTTAACGCTACGCAGGCTTTTTTCTGGCCGCACCATAAAATTAACTCTGGTTTCGAGAGTTCAAAAAAATGCTGCGTTAGGCTCCAAAAAAGGAGCGTAGAGCATTTTTACCGCAAATGCAACTCTCGATACCAGAGTTGCTTACGGACGCGGCCAGCCTCAAAAACGTGCTCGTGCACGATTCCCCCATAGGAAACAATGGGGCTGTTTGAGCTGAAAAAAAACCTAACACCTGCAAAAAAGCAGCGTTCAGCTCCTAACGCAGCCCCATTGTTTCCTATGGGGAAACACTTCCTACGTCTGCACCTAACACTCTAACATGTACCCCGAGTCTAAACACCCCTACCCTTACACTTATTAACCCCTAATCTGCCGCCCCCGCTATCGCTGACCCCTGCATATAATTATTAACCCGTAATCTTCCGCTCCATAAACCGCCGCAACTTACATTATCCCTATGTACCCCTAATCTGCTGCCCCTAACACCGCCGACCCCTATATTATATTTATTAACCCCTAACCTGCCCCCCACAACGTCGCCGACACCTGCCTACACTTATTAACCCCTAATCTGCCGAGCGGACCTGAGCGCTACTATAATAAAGTTATTAACCCCTAATCCGCCTCACTAACCCTATCATAAATAGTATTAACACTCTATACACAAGCGCTATAAGCACAACAAATTTGCTCAGATACACCCCTTCCCCAAACCTTACAGCAGCTAGTGTAATAAACTAATAGCACAACAAAGGCTAACACTCTAAGGACAATACATTAAGATGGACTTCACTAAGTCACTAAGGAGAGAGATCACCTTAGAGATTAACGAGACACTATCCTCTTCATTTCAAGGCCCATCAGGGTCTTTAGACCACACATCGATATTCAAAAATCTAGAGAGATTACTAATACAAGAAACAAAATACAAGGCTGAAATTATATTCCTAAAAAAGTGTCTGAAGCTTAACATCATCCCAAAAGGGCTGATGATCAAAAAAGACTGTGCTTTCCAATCGGATAACCCAGAATTTATCAAGAAATGGTCTGATGTGCTAATCACAGCATCAAGATCCCTCATGGAAGCCATCATCGAGCATAGGGAATCTATTCTTAGCCAGGTCGATATAGAAATTAAGGCCAATGAAGACGAATTAATTGGTCCAGAAGGACACATAATAGAAACAAAAGAGATCCTTGAAAGGAAGGAGAACTTGGACAAAAAGATCTCCAAAATCAGGGACGACATAATCATCAAGAAGAGCAAAAAACTGAACAGAGAATTGAACATCATCAGAAACCAAAACATAAATGAAAATAACTCTACAGAAGAGACAAAGATAGAAGTTGTCCATCCAAACAACCCCGATGGCAGACCATCCACAGATGAAGAAGAATGGACTACGGTTACCCACAAAAAGAATAGACGACAACAACAGAGACCCCAAGACAGAGGGGAACGACACTTTGAGTATGAACCACCTACTCCTAGAGAGTGGTACCTTGGACCACAAACTCCTAGAGAAAGATACAATGGACAAGAATACAGACAACAGACGAATCATCAAGGTTGGAACAGAGAAAGATACAACCATGGACACAACTATAGAAACCAGTGGGGAAACCAACGTCGCCAAAGAAGGGTATCGAATTACAGGGACAACAGAAATGGAGACTTCCGCTATGGAAATGAGCGGACTCAGTACCATGCTTATGGACAACACCAATCCAATGGAGGTCCCAACTCACCATATTGGAACCACACCACCGAACCTGGCTATAGACAACACCATCACTTAAGATGGAGGAACTACGAGAGATCGAACTACGGAAGAGAATATGCTCAGCAAACTGATAGGAGACAGCAAAATTATGGATATGAGGAAGGATCATTTACACCAAATAGATTCAACAATCAAGTGAATCAATATGATCGAGAGCAGCAATTCCATTATCCTCCATATAACAGGAGAGAATACCAAGGTAACAGGAATACGCCTCATATGAAAAAGACAAGACCCATAGAGACAACACAGAACCAGACGCCAATTCAATCGGATAGGAGACAGATGAATTTGCCCCAGGTCAGTAGTACCAGTGTTGAAAATAACAAAGACACAAAGAAAGCCTCAGTCTCTGGACAACATTTTTTAGAGGAGTATCATTTTACGACCAAGGAATTGGAGAGACCTTCGATGAAAATAAAGAACTCCAACATAGACGAACTCCAAAACCCCATCAAAAAAAGAAAAACCCCAGAGGAAAGAGGGGCGGAAGGAGAATAAATGGTCGGAAAGATAAAAATAACTCTAAGAACCAAGAAGAACAGGCTACTCCCAGAGGAATTTACAACCTCAGCAATATAACCTTAACAGATAAAGAAAATTCAATTCTCAATTATGGCTTATCATTTGCTCCATCCAAAAGCTTCAACAAGTTTGACACTTTTGTAAATATAAAGCAACTCACAAGGAAACTGACTTTAAAACGTCACTTCATGAAATCCCCTTTAGAAATCGAAGGAAGACAAATCACGCAGCGCAGCACAGATCCCTACCAACATTCGGATCTGAAACCCACCTCATCTTTCTACCCTATATCCAGCAAGGGCAACGCTATTGAAAAGTTTGAGACAATGGTTTGTAGCGACTTGAGGAACATCAGCCAGAAACAGCTAACCAGACACAAGCACAACCTAACAAGAGACCATATTCAAACAATCAAAACATTGGAGAACAATCGCAACATAGTCATCAAACCGGCCGACAAGGGGGGCGGCATCGTAATACTTAATAAAGAAGACTATGACACAGAATGCAAAATAATTCTATCAGACAAGGATACCTATGAAGTCATGAGCAAAAACCCAATAGATGAATACAAAAAAGAACTAGACAGACTCCTAGATGAAGCCCACAGACAGGAGATCCTCAACCACAAGGAATTCAGATACATCAGTGTGGAACATCCAATAACACCAGTCTTCTATTACCTCCCTAAGATCCACAAGAGATTACACAACCCTCCGGGAAGGCCAATTATCTCAGGTATAGGGTCCATATCCAGCAATCTCTCAGAATACCTAGACAGAAATCTCCAGAAGTATGTAACACGTCTACCATCTTATGTGAAAGACTCCACCCAGATTCTGAACATCTTGGAGGAAACAGAATGGAAGGACGGCTATCTACTAGTTACGTGCGATGTAACCTCTCTTTACACCAGTATACCCCACGAAGGAGGACGAGACGCCGTTGAACACTTTCTAAGGAAAGATGAGTCAGTACCTGACCTTCAGAAAGAGTTTATCCTAGCAGGGATAAGCTATATTCTGACACACAACTACTTCTCCCATGATGGAAAATTTTACAACCAGTTGTGTGGCACAGCGATGGGGACCAGGTTCGCGCCGAGCTATGCCAACTTATATATGGGCCAATGGGAACAAACATTCTGGGACTCTTGCCCAGCCGACGCGGACCTGGTCTCCTATCACAGGTACATAGATGACATCCTCCTGATATGGAGAGGCTCCAGAGAAGATCTGGAACACACCCTAAATGTCATGAATCAAAATATGAACAACTTGAAATTCACATATGAGATTAGTGACACTGAAATCACCTTCCTAGACCTCAAAATAACAGTTGAGAAGGGGGAACTTAAGACCTCAACATATTTTAAACCAGTAGATTGCAACAACTACATCCACAATGCAAGCTGTCACCATTCTAGATGGAAGGAAAACATTCCCAAGGGGCAGCTACTACGACTTAAGAAAAACTGCTCAGATCACAACCTCTGGGAAAGCCAGGCAGAAGAACTAAAAACACATTTCATGGATAGAGGATACAATGAAGAGAAACTCAATAAGGATATCGAAGAAGTGAGAAACAGAGATCGCAAGGGAGCTCCTTAGATACAGAGATAAGAGGAAGGGAATGAATATCAACAATAACTCCATAGATGTCGCCTTTATCACCCAGTACAGTGAAAACAGGCGAACTATAGAAAGAATACTGGAGAAACACTGGCACCTACTGAAAAACGACGATATAATAGGAGAAACACTGTCCAGCAGACCCAGATTTATATACAGGAAATCAGACAACCTTAAGAACATAATATCTCCTAGCATTCCCCGCCAACAAACAGCCCAAACAAAGGATGTTCTAGGGAGAAACATAAAAGGTTTTTTCCCTTGCCCCAGCTGTAAGGCGTGTAAAAGGGGATTGAAGACCAAGAACTTCCTTTCTCACAACTCTAACAATAAATATGAGATCAAGAATTTGATAAGATGCAGCACTAAAGGTGTGATTTACATAATACAATGTAGCTGTGGCCTACAATATGTCGGGCAGACCTCGAGATGCCTGAAAGACAGGATAAGAGAGCATATATTACAGATCGAACATGGAAACACCGACACTATCCTATACAACCACTTTTTCATCCACCACAGAGGGAACATCAAAGATCTAAAATACTACGGAATACAACTAATAAAACCAAATTGGAGGGGAGGAAACTATGAAAGAAAACTTTTAATTGCGGAATCAAGATGGATATTTGACTTAGATTGTCTCCACCCAAAGGGTCTGAACAATAAAGAAGACCTATGCCATCTACTAAGCCTGAAATAGTAAGAAATAGATAGCCCCCCAATGAAAATCCCTTCTTAACTAAATCAGCACAAACAGACTATGTGATACCATGCTGTTTAGCACAAAGGGAAATAGGCCACATTAGTGTACAACTCGACACACCCACACTAACTGCAGAGCTCCAATAATATCAGAAAACTTCACACAGTAACAGTATGATAGTTCTCCAAATACAGAACTACAATCTTTACTGCACAATTTCAGTATTATTGAAAAAACCCACACAGGAATTAAATGGTAGATCTCTACTCACAGAACCACAATTCACATACTTAAATTATGCTGTTTAACAAACACACAACCTAATCTTACAATCCTCAATCAGTACTAAAGTGACCCAGTGACATCTTGCTCCACTCTATACTATATAGGGTGGGCTCAAGTTTAAACCATTTTGTAAGATTCAACACATTATATGATATCATTGTGAGATGCTAACACGTTACTCTAATATGTGATCTGATATGGCATAAGAATTTTTAAATTTTTAAATTATTTGATTTTCTTATTTATTTTATACTTTTTTTCTGTTCGTAATAACATGGCATTTTAACTACGTGACTTGTAGACATATAGGTGCAGGCAGAAATCCTATAAGTCTATAAGGATTATATGCACCATAGAAACACAGAACATCTTCCAATAACCAAGGTTAGATTTTGTCATATAATGACAACATAACCTATAAATCGACTTTCTAACCAATCAAAGATTTAAAATGGAATATTAAACTTAATGTTACCCAGGAGAATTTAAAGGTACAATGAACAAAATGGGAATAAACAACCCAACTTCCGCATTTAAGGAAGATGACTAACACAAAAAAAGGTCTCACGACCGAACCGGAAGTACGTAATTACCCGACTTCCGGTGGAGCGACTAAACCGGAAGTAAGCAACAACGCGACTTCCGGCGAGCGGCCGAACCGGAAGTGTACAACTATCCCACTTCCGGTGCTGTGTCACACCACAACTGACACAAGAAAATCGTTAGGAAACAAAATTGTACTATAACATGGGTAATAGCCACACCTAACAAACTTAGGAGCACGAGATTGGCACCTACAGCCACATTGCTAAAAAACTGGGCAAATTAAAACAAATAAAAATAAAGAAATTTGTAAAACAATTCAGGGGTAACAATACCGGGTCAAAATCCCGGAAGAGCAAGAATTTTGGCGCAAAAAATGTTGGCGCAATTTGCAAAAAAAATGATTGGATAGAAAGAAGGTATAAAGGCTGGTGCTCACCCATACCATATGTTAGTCTTGAGAAAGGCCTCAACTGCAGGCCGAAACGCGTTGACAAGTATATGGTGAGCATTACTCTTTTTTTTATTGCCTATTTTTAACAATATCACACTATGTTGTTATCTTTTGTTTACAGGTTTTGAGGAATCCCCAAGTTCTTCTCATTTTTATATTTTTATTTAATTTTGTGCATTTTTTAATACCATTGTGCACTACAATAAGAACCACAGATTTTTGTTTTCTCAGTGATCACGTTTATAATTTTGTGTATACACTAGTCACCTGCATTGGATATTTTGGAGATTTTGTATTGGACATTCTTATACATATAGATATAGATTTTTCATATTTTCAAATTTTGGATATTCTTATTATTTTTGAGATATCAAATTAAGGATTACACCTTTTTTGAACATTTTCTGGACTTTACTATATTGTTTTTTATGTTTTTTCACGGATTGAATCACCTCACATTAATTTGGACTGCCCACACCTTCATTTAAGGAACACATTTTTTGAATTGATTTTTGGACTATTATTTGATCACAAGTTGTTTTTTGGATCATTGTTTTGACCACTATTTGTTCTTATACACAATTGAGGTTTTTATTTGTACATTTGTGTGTTATTTTCATCTGTACATTTGTGTATCATTATCATATTGTCTTACTATTCGCTACTTTTCAAACTGCTATGTTCATACAGCCACCTTACTAGCAAATCTATCCTATAGGCATATTTGCTGTTCAGCTGTACCTTAGCTTACCTTCCCCACGACAGACGTAGGGACTGTGTCAGAGAGACCCAGACTATCTCTAACATACAGAACTTTCACTGCATTATTGTTCTTAATACGTATTATTGTTCTTAAATACATTTTTATTTAATATTTTTAATATATCGTATTATCATATAGTTTTTATGGATCCATATTCTTGTATGTAACTTGTTTTTAACCGGATATGATGTACTAAATTGCACATAACTGTATTAAAATTGTGATATTTTATTTGGAAGACGTATGCTCTGTGTCATCTAATATCATTATATATAGACAATTTTTTCGATTTCTAATTATCCTGCACCTATATATGCCTTCATAGTACACAATAACATCCACCCCCCAACCCAAAGCGCCAGACGCTTGGAATCTACGCTCTTAAACAAACTCAATAATACTATAAGAAGGACGAACTAAATCACTGTGGTCCACTATTTCAGGGAACTCACTCAGACCCTAACTTCATTAATAACGTTATATATCACATATTTCCACCAAACCCCTGGCCTTGCCTCTTTTGGCGCTCCTATCTTACTACCTATATACACCATAGCACTTTTGCGGACTATTTTTGGGGATCCGCTCTAGACAGGAGCCACAGGTCACTCTATACACAAGCGCTATAAGCACAACAAATTTGCATAAATAGTATTAACCCCTAATCTGCCCTCCCTAACATCGCCGACACCTAACTTCAATTATTAACCCCTAATCTGACGACCGGAGCTCATCGCTACTATAATAAATGGATTAACCCCTAAAGCTAAGTCTAACCCTAACACTAACACCCCCCTAACTTAAATATAATTTAAATCTAACGAAATTAATTAACTCTTATTAAATAAATTATTCCTATTTAAAGCTAAATACTTACCTGTAAAATACATCCTAATATAGCTACAATATAAATTATAATTATATTGTAGCTATTTTAGGATTAATATTTATTTTACAGGCAACTTGGTAATTATTGTAACCAGGTACAATAGCTATTAAATAGTTAAGAACTATTTAATAGTTACCTAGTTAAAATAATTACAAAATTACCTGTAAAATAAATCCTAACCTAAGTTATAATTAAACCTAACACTACCCTATCAATAAATTAATTAAATAAAATACCTACAATTACCTACAATTAACCTAACACTACACTATCAATAAATAAATTAAATACAATTGCTACAAATAACTACAATTACATAAACTAACTAAAGTACAAAAAATAAAAAAGAACTAAGTTACAAAAAATAAAAAAATATTTACAAACATAAGAAAAATATTACAACAATTTTAAACTAATTACACCTACTCTAAGCCCCCTAATAAAATAACAAAGACCCCCAAAATAAAAAAATGCCCTACCCTATTCTAAATTAATAGAGTTAAAAGCTCTTTTACCTTACCAGCCCTGAACAGGGCCCTTTGCGGGGCATGCCCCAAGAAAATCAGCTCTTTTGCCTGTAAAAAAAACCATACAATACCCCCCCCAACATTACAACCCACCACCCACATACCCCTAATCTAACCCAAACCCCCCTTAAATAAACCTAACACTAAGCCCCTGAAGATCTTCCTACCTTGTCTTCACCATCCAGGTATCACCGATCCGTCCTGGAATCCGGTGCTGAAGAGGTCCAGAAGAGGCTCCAAAGTCTTCCTCCTATCCGGCAAGAAGAGGACATCCGGACCGGCAAACATCTTCTCCAAGCGGCATCTTCGATCTTCTTCCATCCGGTGCGGAGCGGGTCCATCTTGAATCAGCCGACGCGGATCCATCCTCTTCTTCCGGCGTCTCCCGACGAATGACGGTTCCTTTAAGGGACGTCATCCAAGATGGCGTCCCTCGAATTCCGATTGGCTGATAGGATTCTATCAGCCAATCGGAATTAAGGTAGGAATATTCTGATTGGCTGATGGAATCAGCCAATCAGAATCAAGTTCAATCCTATTGGCTGATCCAATCAGCCAATCAGATTGAGCTTGCATTCTATTGGCTGATAGGAACAGCCAATAGAATGCGAGCTCAATCTGATTGGCTGATTGGATCAGCCAATAGGATTGAATTTGATTCTGATTGGCTGATTCCATCAGCCAATCAGAATATTCCTAAAACAAGTGGGGGGAGGGGTGCGCTCTACTACAGAGCTGTGAGTGGGACTTATATTGTTTTAGCCTACTTATAATATATTAATAGTATACAATTGGGATATTTCTATTAATTTATATATACTACCCGTGGTAGCTTATAAGGTTGGAAATTGTTACATGTGAATCCTTATATAAGGTATATACAAGTGTGCAATGATTGTTATAAATGGTGCTACAATATGTTGCAATGTGTTGCAAATAACAATGCTTGATGTGCTATATGTGCAATAAATACGGTGTTAGTATCGGTATGTGCTTATTATTAAAACTAACAATGTGTGCTTCTTAATTAAAACAAAACAATGTACAATTGACTTATTAATCAGTTTATATAAGTAAATAAAAACAAATAATAACAAATAAAATGGTCATATCATTGCATTAGGATACAACAGCTGGTTCACTAGATTATGAAAAAATGGTGTCGGTGAAACTGATTTATCAGCATAGACAAAAGTACTGGCATTGGTCAATAGACACTTAAGACAAAATGTCCTTGAAAAGATACGATGATTAAGGTTCAGCGTATAATATAAAAGTTATAGGTTAAAAGTTGTGGCCACAACTGTTTGTAAAAGATCCAAAAAAGCTCCAAAGAGCTGTTTCCTGTTAGGGTCGCTTATGTAACTTGTAATGTCCCGTTATTGGAAAGCTGTAATGTGGAATTCTTATGGTGCTCACCCCTACCGGACTACCGATATCCCTTACCTCCTCTTGTACTAGCGTGGGTTATGGGAAGGATTGCAATATACTCGGGATATGTCTCAGTTCGGCGTTTTGCCGTGTAGCTATGGTAGTATGTGAGCGTCTCACCTTCAAATTGCCTGGTCAATCCTTCCTACCCTGACGTCTACGTTGAGTAGTCACGTGGTCCTCGGAGGTCCAATCGGATAGCCGGGTCGTAGGGGGGAGTGGTGCGATAGCGATCCTGTTTGATTTGCTTGCTGGAGCCAAATTCGGTCACACTAGATTGTCAAAAATCTACGCGTTTCAGCGCTGGATATGCGCCTTTATCAAGACTTCAGAATATTCCTACCTTAATTCCGATTGGCTGATAGAATCCTATCAGCCAATCGGAATTCGAGGGACGCCATCTTGGATGACGTCCCTTAAAGGAACCGTCATTCGTCGGGAGACGCCGGAAGAAGAGGATGGATCCGCGTCGGCTGATTCAAGATGGACCCGCTCCGCACCGGATGGAAGAAGATCGAAGATGCCGCTTGGAGAAGATGTTTGCCGGTCCGGATGTCCTCTTCTTGCCGGATAGGAGGAAGACTTTGGAGCCTCTTCTGGACCTCTTCAGCACCGGATGCCAGGACGGATCGGTGATACCTGGATGGTGAAGACAAGGTAGGAAGATCTTCAGGGGCTTAGTGTTAGGTTTATTTAAGGGGGGTTTGGGTTAGATTAGGGGTATGTGGGTGGTGGGTTGTAATGTTGGGGGGGGTATTGTATGTTTTTTTTTACAGGCAAAAGAGCTGATTTTCTTGGGGCATGCCCCGCAAAGGGCCCTGTTCAGGGCTGGTAAGGTAAAAGAGCTTTTAACTCTATTAATTTAGAATAGGGTAGGGCATTTTTTTATTTTGGGGGGTCTTTGTTATTTTATTAGGGGGCTTAGAGTAGGTGTAATTAGTTTAAAATTGTTGAAATATTTTTCTTATGTTTGTAAATATTTTTTTATTTTTTGTAACTTAGTTCTTTTTTATTTTTTGTACTTTAGTTAGTTTATGTAATTGTAGTTATTTGTAGCAATTGTATTTAATTTATTTATTGATAGTGTAGTGTTAGGTTAATTGTAGGTAATTGTAGGTATTTTATTTAATTAATTTATTGATAGGGTAGTGTTAGGTTTAATTATAACTTAGGTTAGGATTTATTTTACAGGTAATTTTGTAATTATTTTAACTAGGTAACTATTAAATAGTTCTTAACTATTTAATAGCTATTGTACCTGGTTAAAATAATTACCAAGTTGCCTGTAAAATAAATATTAATCCTAAAATAGCTACAATATAATTATAATTTATATTGTAGCTATATTAGGATGTATTTTACAGGTAAGTATTTAGCTTTAAATAGGAATAATTTATTTAATAAGAGTTAATTAATTTCGTTAGATTTAAATTATATTTAAGTTAGGGGGGTGTTAGTGTTAGGGTTAGACTTAGCTTTAGGGGTTAATACATTTATTAGAATAGCGATGAGCTCCAGTCGTCAGATTAGGGGTTAATAATTGAAGTTAGGTGTCGGCGATGTTAGGGAGGGCAGATTAGGGGTTAATACTATTTATGATAGGGTTAGTGAGGCGGATTAGGGGTTAATAACTTTATTATAGTAGCGCTCAGGTCCGCTCGGCAGATTAGGGGTTAATAAGTGTAGGCAGGTGTCGGCGACGTTGAGGGGGGCAGATTAGGGGTTAATAAATATAATATAGGGGTCGGCGGTGTTAGGGGCAGCAGATTAGGGGTACATAAGGATAACGTAGGTGGCGGCGCTTTGCGGTCGGCAGATTAGGGGTTAATTATTGTAGGTAGCTGGCGGCGACGTTGTGGGGGGCAGGTTAGGGGTTAATAAATATAATACAGGGGTCGGCGGGGTTAGGGGCAGCAGATTAGGGGTACATAAGTATAACGTAGGTGGCGGTCGGCAGATTAGGGGTTAAAAAAATTTCTTCGAGTTGCGGCGATGTGGGGGGACCTCAGTTTAGGGGTACATAGGTAGTTTATGGGTGTTAGTGTACGTACAGTAGTTAAGAGCTTTATGAACCGGGGTTAGCCCAGAAAGCTCTTAACTCCTGCTTTTTTCCTGCGGCTGGAGTTTTGTCGTTAGAGCTCTAACGCTCACTTCAGAAACGACTCTAAATACCGGCGTTAGGAAGATCCCATTGAAAAGATAGGATATGCAATTGACGTAAGGGGATCTGCGGTATGGAAAAGTCGCGGCTGAAAAGTGAGCGTTAGACCCTTTTTTGAGTGACTCCAAATACCGGCGGTAGCCTAAAACCAGCGTTAGGAGCCTCTAACGCTGGTTTTCACGGCTACCGCCGAACTCTAAATCTAGGCCAAAGTGTTTAATATGATTTGCAGTTAGGACATTGAAAATCTTAGGTTGTGCAAAGTTTTTAGGGAATTGAATGATGTTGGGAGTATTTGTTTTATTATGTAAAATAACTTTTTACAAATGGATGCATTTGAGATTATGTTAAGCAACATTAAACTCCACAGAAAATAATCTTAATGCAATATATTTGCCATGCATGAAAGCAAAATACATTCAATTTCTAGGATAGACATTGAAAAACAGACAAATTATTAATTTCTGAACATTTTGGTATATTAAGCTCTTTCTAAATGAATAGATCGCTATTTAGAGCTCCTGCTCACACGTTAACTTCGCTAGATGGAGGTTTTTTTCATGAGTCAAACTGCGTTTGTATTACAAGTTGAAAGTAAAAAAGGTGTGCTCAAAGAAAAACAGACGCGTGCAAAAATATAGACTTCGCAAAGTTACAATTGCGTTAACGTATTCCCCTATAGATTTCAATGAAGCACAAAAAACTAACACACATACTCGCGTGCTAACCCGATCGTGTTTATTCAAGTGCGCTAAACCCTACATGAATTATGAATATTTCACAATCCAATTTCACGTATAGAATAATGTACTTTTTATTGTAAATATATATATATATATATATATATATATATATATACCTATACCTGTATATCTACTCCATAGAATGTATCTATATATTCTACGATATGTTTAACTGTTTTTAATAAATATAATTTTTTAAATATATTATTTTTCAATAACACATCTTAAAATTACTAAATTTTCATTTTTGCACTAACCCGACCGTGTTAAAATTTCAAATTGCGAAATCCAATGTGCAAAACGCATATTTAAAATCCCTCTGTTCTTTACATAAAACAATGTCCTTTTTATTATATATATATATATATATATATATATATATATATATATATATATATATATATATATATACATATATACTTAAATTAATGAAAAAAAGGAAAAGATTGGCTAACTGAGCAAAGTATTGTTTTTTTTATAAATGTAACAGAGCAAATTGTGTGTCATGTGAATACCACAATGGTAAAAAAACAACAAAAAAGATAATAGCAACTAGCAATGGCTTTACCTGTGACATCAATACCTTATGTAACTGTAGAACAGAATTTGTGATCTATCTAGTACAATGTAGCTGTGATTACCAGTATATAGGATGCACGACTTGACCATACAAAATCAGATTACTAGAACATATCACTAATATCAAACAAGGACTCAAGTTCTATAACCTATCCCTTCATTATAAAAATGTTCACAATCAAGATCCCTCTTGCCTAAGGGGAACAATACTTGAAACTATAAAACAAAGACAAAGAGGGGGTAGCAGAACTCTAGATTTGAGACGTAGGGAGTCCTATTGGATACACAAAATGGGAACCCTCACTGCAAATGGACTGAATAAAGACATTGATTTGGCAGCTTTTTAAATATAACTTAATCAGGTCCATTGCCCAATTTTTGGGCCTATCTACAAAAGTTATATTTCCTGTTACAGAAAATTTCTAAAAATTGTAAAAATGGAGCAAAATGATTGTCAAAGCTTTGTCAAATTCTGTATATTCTTTCATGCCATACCATTGACTTTCATGTATAATGTCTGTTTATTTTTTTTTCAATAAAGCTCCTTTTAAAAAAAAAAAAAAAAATCAGGTCCATTGTATTATCATTAAACTCAGTATATTTATAGATTGTCTTAAAAAATATATATTTTTATTATATTTTTTATTATATGAGAGTACTTGATATAACTATTATGTATCTTATAAATATATATTTTTTGTTAGCATATTGTTTTATCCCTGGCGTTTGGAACATTTAATGAGTCAATCCGGGTATGTGTATTTTTACAACTCCCTATTTATAAGGGTGATATAACTCACTCAAATGTGTATTTATTATACTTTTACATACTATCCACATACGGATATATGGATGTATATATATATATATATATATATATATATATATATATATACAATCATCATATACATTCTGAACCTATATATATATATATATATATATATATATATATATATATACATATATAGAAAAAAATTGTTCTTAAAATTCAGAAAAATTGTCTTAATCTTTTAACTTTCATTTTTTAATATTTTATTTTAAGTCATCATTTCTATTAATAAACAACTACAAAAATAGCCCATTATAGGATGAGTCATATTATATTATATATATATATAAAAAAAACTCTTTTGAATTATTGCTGTAGTATTTATTTGACCTAGGTTTAGTATTATAATTATAAATACAGAACATGGAGTTTTAATAGTAGTTTTTTTATAAATAACCTCCTTTTTTTCAAATCATTTTAAAATTCTTTTCAATTATCATAACTATTTATATGCGACTTTTTATAGCAACTATGTATTCTTATTTTTATTTATTTTTTGGAGTGCCATCGATTTTAATGAGAGTAGCAGATCTGTACTTGATCTCTTAAAAATCAAACTCAGTCCTTTAAGATCTCTGAGATTTAACACCCGACATTCACTAGTAAATATACCATCATGAGCGATATTCAATCTATGGGATATCGTAAAGAGTAACATTTGCAGGTTTGTAACTAAAGAACTGTCATCACACGTCACTTTTGTGAGGGTGGGCAATCTCTCAGACCTGCTTCATTGCAGCTCACAAGTGTCTGGCTGAGAGAGACCAAGCCCCTCGTGAGATGATATAGGAGGAGTGATTTAGTACTCACCAGCCAGATCCCAACAAATAGAAGAGGCGTGTCAGCGCCAAACTTTAAATAGAGACCACAGGGCTATATTTCAGCAAGAAAATTGTGAGGAAGAAGGAGCAGATTGCGGTTATCCTTCGAGACACGCCAGGTGCGAGTGTACACTTATAGTAAACCATTATTCTTTGCCGGAATTGACTCATATACTTTCCAAACGCCACAGATTATAACTGCAACCGGCCGGTGCAGTTTCATCTAGTCCTTTACTATCATGCTTGAGGCTTTACTTTGTCTCATTTATGCCATATCTTTACCTCATTTGTCATTGAGGTTTTAAATTGTAAGTGCATATTATACCTTATACTATCTCACTGTTGATGCAGGGAGTGGAGCCCAGATTATATTGAATTCAAGATCTATGAGCCTTGTGGATACAGCGGAAGAACTCCATCTTGTGGAAAGAACATCACTATCTATGGAGGCTTCATAAATTATACACCGCTCTTCCCTTACCTCATCTGATTGAGGTAGTATCCTGTAAGTAGAATACAATAAGGGAGCACTATGGGGGACATGTTTTATCTCTATTAACATCACTCATTCAGAGATAGTGTAAATCTCAATCAATTTAGCATTACATATGGACTTTTAATTTGGGATATCTCTGGATAAAACTTTATTCCACTTATTCAAGTTAATTATGGTTCCTGCATCTTTTGAAACATCTACTTATAGTGATTATATTTAGGTTGATACCTGGCGCTATATTATACCCCAGTATTCTTTGTTTCTCATTTTACTGCCTCAGGCATATTCTGGGAAAAGATATCCTGCCTTTCTGGGTGTTGTACATATAGCATCCGGTATCCCCTATCGTATTCTAGGCAACTGTGAACTTGTGTATTTTTATTTTTACTTCTTACCTATATATTTATACATCACATGTATATATATTTTGTGATTTATCATACATGTATGTGTATATACATTTGAATTATTACTTTTTACACACACACTCATTTATATCTCATATCATATATTATTAAGGTAGTGAGCTCTCCTTTAATAAGCTTACACCTACACTAGTTGTAGGTGTATTATACTTTGTTTATATATATATATATATATATATATATATATATATATATATATATTATATATATATATAACAATAAAAGAGCAAAAGTACAGCACTGTAAAGCCAATTAAAATCCAACTTAAAAAAGGGGTCCTGTATCCCCTGGGGTATAGACAAAGCAAAAAGAATATTCCCAGCACTGTTTCTTTAGGATAACATCTTTTATTGAAGTTTCAAAGAATAAAACAACATGCTGTTGTTTTATTCTTTGAAACTTCAATAAAGGATTTTATTGAAACAGAAACAGTGCTGGGAATATTCTTTTTGCTTTATATATATATATATATATATATATATATATATATATATATATATATATATATATATATATATATATATATATATATATATATATATAAATATGTATTTACAATAAAAAGGACTTTATGCTGTATATGTTAAAGCCCTTTGCATGCCTTTTTGTTTTTCACCTGAGATCTTTGAGCCCTTATAACTTTTTATTTATTTTTTAAAAATGTCCTTTCCAACAGTGTTATTATGAGTGTAACTGTACTTTTAAATCAATTTTTGATGTGTTTTGTGCAACTTTTTTGTCTCGTGTAACAGTTAACCAGAACTCTGAGGATGCACTAACCCGACACGTGGTACTGCGCTCAAGATAACATGTTTACTTTCAACTTGTAATACTTGTGCTATTTCTGGTGTGCGCAAAGATCTGCAAAATACTCCTTAGCACTTGCGTGCTACGCTTAGCACGCATTTTCGTAATCTAGACCTAAACATTTTAGTTAGGCATAAAATAAAATAAGTTCCTTGTGAATAACGTTTCATGTGTTTCACCAAAAGGTCTGAAATGGGTTGTGGAAGGGCTGTAAACAAGTTATTCATATTTCAGTTAATTGTTGTCCACATTAAGAGCCCTAAACACAAGCTTAATTTGATTTGTAGTAAAGGAATTTAAGATGATACTTCTTGGATAGGCTTGGGCAGTTAACATATAATTTGTGTAAAGGTTATGAGGCAACTGATTGATGTTTGGGCTTAATTTATCACATTAAGCCTCTTTTTTTAAATTAAAGGGACACTTTGAGATGGTAATATAACATGTTTAATTATGGGTAGATTACAAGTGGAGTGCAAATTTATCACAGGTGTGCGATAAATAATCAGCTATTACAAGTCGCTGGTCATTGCTACCTCTAGCTTGCGCTAGCAATTACCGTTCTGAAAATTAACCATAGATCTGATCCAAATTTAAGTGTAGTGTTTGTTTTTAATAAAAATAAAATGTGGCTTTTTTTCAATAACTGAGCAAAGCAGTGTTTAGTGCTTTTTACCACCTGGGTGCAGCTTCTTTTAGCCCAGTAATACTTTTCACAGAGAAGAACTTTCCTGTAGTATATCAGTCTGATCCCGCCTATTACGGTCAGTCCAGTGCCGAAGTACCAGGCAATTCCTCTCTGAGCAAGGAACACAGCAACCCCAGACGATCGTTTCGGCCTTCATTGGGCCTCGTCAGTGAGGTGTAGCCATATTCTTCTAAGCACACTGAGCAAGGAGTCCACATCTGGTTTCCCCTTTTTCCCATAGGGAGACTAAATACACACAGAGAGAAGCACATATATATATATATATATATATATATATATATATATATATATATATATATATATATATATATATATATATACAACCCGAATTCCAAAAAAGTTGTGACAATATGGAAAATGCAAAAAAAACAAACAAAAAGAGTGATTTGAAAATTCAATTCACCCTGTACTATATTGAAAACATATTATTAACACATTATTTAAAGTTTTTTACTTTGTGAATTTAATGTATTTTTTAAACTATTCACTCATTTCAAATCTGATGACTGCAACACGTTCCAAAAGAGTTGGGACAGGGGCAATTTAGGACAAATAGCGATGTGACAAGTTAAATTAAGAAGGTGATGTGAAACAGGTGAAGCAATTGTGTAATCATAGTACATAAGTAGCATCCAGAAAAGGCCTAGTCCATAAAGCGCAAGAATGGGTCGAGGCTCGCAAACTGCCAACAGATGTGTGAGCGAATAATCTAACACTTTGAGAACAACATTCTCCAAAAACAAATCAGTCGGATTTTGGGCAAACTTTTCCTTCTACAGTGTACAATATAATTAAAAGAGTCCAATCAAATCTTGATGTGTAAAGGCAAGGCCGAAAACAACTTCTGAATGCGCGTGATCTCCGATCCCTCAGACGTCTCAAAAACCGTCATGAGTCTGTAATGGATATCCTGGCATGGGCTCAGGTATACTTTGGTAAACCTTGTTCTGTCAACATCACTTGCTGCTGCATCCACAGATGCAAGTTAAGGCTTTACTATGCAAAGCAGAAGTCATACATCAACACTGTCCAGAAGCGCTGCTGACTTCTCTGGGCTCAGTCTTATCTGAGATAGACCGTAGCACAGTGGAATCGTGTTTTGTGGTCCGACGAGTAAACATTTAAAATTTTTGGAACAAACAGCTGTCATGTTCTCTGGGCCAAAGAGGAAAAGGACCATCCAAGCTGTTATCAGCTTCAGGTCCAAAAATCAGTATCTGTCATGGTATGGGGGTGCCAGTGCCCATGGCATGGGTAACTTGCACATCTGTGAGGGCACCATTAATGCAGAAAGATATGTATACATTTTGGAGCAACAGATGCTGCTATCCAGACGTTGTCTTTTTCCAGGGACGTCCCTGCATTTTCTAGCAGGACAAGGCCAAACCACATTCTGTCCAGATTACAAGCGCATGGTTGTGTAAGCAGAGAGTGCAGCTGCTAGCATGGCCTGCCTGCAGTCCTGACCTGTCTTCAATTGAGAATGTGTGGCGCATTATGAAGCGCAAAATAAGGCAGCAAAGGCCTCGTACAGTTATGCAACTGAAGACATGTATAATGGATGAATAAGGGAAAATTCCACTTGCTAAACTTAACCAACTGGTGTCTTCAGTGTCCAAATGCTTAATAAGTGATATTAAAAGAAAAGGTGATGTTACACAGTGGTAAACAGTCGACTTTCCCAACTTTTGTGTAGTGTGTTGCAGTCATCAGATTTGAAATGAGTGTATATTTTCAAAAATACATTAAATTCACAAAGTAAAGCATCAAATATCCTATATTATAAAAGACAAGTGTTTGTCTGAACCCGTCATGCGCAGTACAGACAAACACTTGGCCTTAGATTCTATTCTCGCGCACCTCGGCATAGCTGACAGCTGACAGATTGGGAGCGCGAGGTACACAGCATACAAGCAGCTGTGAGATAGGGAGCGCAAGCTACTCAACAGCTGTTTGTGGCCGATGGGAGCGTCGCGAGGGGCGTGGCCGGGCGTCACGAGGGGCGTGGCCGGGCGGGTGTTGCCGCGATGGGGCGTGGCCGGGTGGGGTCCCGCGAAGACAGAGCCAGAGAGGGAGCAGGAGGGGGGGGGGGAGCAGGAGGGGGGGGGGGCAGAGAGCCAAAGAGAAGGGGGGGCAGAGAGCCAAAGAGAAGGGGGGGGCAGAGAGCCAAAGAGAAGGGGGGGGCAGAGAGCCAAAGAGAAGGGGGGGCAGAGAGCCAAAGAGAAGGGGGGGGGCAGAGAGCCAAAGAGAAGGGGGGGCAGAGAGCCAAAGAGAAGGGGGGGCAGAGAGCCAAAGAGAAGGGGGGGCAGAGAGCCAAAGAGAAGGGGGGGGCAGAGAGCCAAAGAGAAGGGGGGGGCAGAGAGCCAAAGAGAAGGGGGGGGGCAGAGAGCCAAAGAGAAGGGGGGGCAGAGAGCCAAAGAGAAGGGGGGGGCAGAGAGCCAAAGAGAAGGGGGGGGGCAGAGAGCCAAAGAGAAGGGGGGGCAGAGAGCCAAAGAGAAGGGGGGGGCAGAGAGCCAAAGAGAAGGGGGGCAGAGAGCCAAAGAGAAGGTGGGGGGCAGAGAGCCAAAGAGAAGGGGGGGCAGAGAGCCAAAGAGAAGGGGGGGCAGAGAGCCAAAGAGAAGGGGGGGGGAGAGAGCCAAAGAGAAGGGGGGGCAGAGAGCCAAAGAGAAGGGGGGGGCAGAGAGCCAAAGAGAAGGGGGGGGCAGAGAGCCAAAGAGAAGGGGGGGGGGGGCAGAGAGCCAAAGAGAAGGGGGGCAGAGAGCCAAAGAGAAGGGGGGGCAGAGAGCCAAAGAGAAGGGGGGGGCAGAGAGCCAAAGAGAAGGGGGGGGGCAGAGAGCCAAAGAGAAGGCGGGGGGGCAGAGAGCCAAAGAGAAGGCGGGGGGGCAGAGAGCCAAAGAGAAGGCGGGGGGGGCAGAGAGCCAAAGAGAAGGGGGGGGCAGAGAGCCAAAGAGAAGGGGGGGCAGAGAGCCAAAGAGAAGGGGGGGGGGCAGAGAGCCAAAGAGAAGGGGGGGGCAGAGAGCCAAAGAGAAGGGGGGGGCAGAGAGCCAAAGAGAAGGGGGTGGCAGAGAGCCAAAGAGAAGGGGGTGGCAGAGAGCCAAAGAGAAGGGGGGGGCAGAGAGCCAAAGAGAAGGGGGGGCAGAGAGCCAAAGAGAAGGGGGGGGGCAGAGAGCCAAAGAGAAGGGGGGGGGGGCAGAGAGCCAAAGAGAAGGGGGGGAGAGAGAGCCAAAGAGAAGGGGGGGAGAGAGAGCCAAAGAGAAGGGGGGGAAGAGAGCCAAAGAGAAGGGGGGGAGAGCCAAAGAGAAGGGGGGGAGAGCCAAAGAGGGGGGAGAGAGAGAGCCAAAGAGGAAAAAGAGCCAAAAAAGGAGAGAGCGCCAAAGAGGGGGGAGAGAGAGCCAAAGAGGGGGGGGGGAGAGAGCCAAAGGGGGGGGGAGAGAGCTAAAGGGGGGGAGAGCCAAAGAGGGGGGAGAGAGAGAGCCAAAGAGGAAAGAGAGCCAAAGAGGAGAGCAAAAGAGGGGAGAGAGACAAAGAGGGGGGAGAGAGAGCCAAAGAGGGGGGGGCAGAGCCAAAGAGGGGGGGGGGGGGAGAGCCAAAGAGGGGGGGGAGAGAGCCAAAGAGGGGGGGGAGAGAGCCAAAGAGGGGGGAGAGAACAAAAGAGGGGGGAGAGAGCCAAAGAGGGGAGGGGAGAGCAAAAGAGGGGTGGGGGAGAGCCAAAGAGGGGGGAGCCAAAGGGGAGGGGGGAGCCAAAGGGGAGGGGAGAGCCAAAGAGGGGGGAGAGAGAGAGCCAAAGAGGAGAGAGAGCCAAAGAGGGGGGAGAGAGAGCCAAAGAGGGGGGGAGAGAGAGCCAAAGGGGGGAGCCAAAGAGGGGAGAGAGAGAGCCAAAGAGGAGAGAGAGCAAAAGAGGGGAGAGAGCCAAAGAGGGGGGGAGAGCCAAAGAGGGGGGAGAGAGAGCAAAAGAAAGGATGGAGAGAGCCAAAGAGGGGAGAGAGAGAGCAAAAGAGGGGAGAGAGAGAGCAAAAGAGGGGAGAGAGAGAACAAAGGAGAGGGGGGGAGAGAAAGCAAAAGAGAGGGGGGAAAGAAAGCAAAAGAGAGGGGGGAAGAGAGAGCAAAAGAAAGGGGGGAGAGAGCAAGGGGAGGGACCGCTGTTCTAAAAAAAATGGCCCGTGTACACGGGCTTTAGTACTAGTTGTGTAATAATGTGTTTTCAATATAGAACAGAGTGATTTGAATGTTCAAATGACTCTTTTTGAGTTGTCGTTTTTTTGCATTTTCCATACTGTCCCAACTTTTTAGTAATTGGCGTTGTATATTTATATATTCAAATATATATATATATATATATATATATATATATATACATATATATTTCAATTTGCTGCCCATCGCTGCATGATTTACCTCCTTTGCAGCGCTAGGTTTTCATGCCATGTCTCATGGTATGAGAACGAGGCTCCCATTGGAGCCTATGGAAGTGTGTTCTCGTGAGCACAAAGCTTCCATGCAAAGCACAATTTTCTGCTTTACTCGTAATCTGGTACTATATGAGGTAAATAAAACCACAATTTAGTTTCACAAAGTTTTTTGCACTCTTTTCCTGTAATTTAAATATGAAAACTGTGTGTGTGTGTGTCGGGGGGGGGGGGGGTAGTTCTGAGAATTGAAAGTGCAAACTAAACATTATACAAGTTTAACATTACCACATATCTATCGCAAATTTAATTCTGCAGAGATGATAAAATAAGGAACAACAAAGCAATGGAAATGCTGCTAACAAAATAACAGCAGCAGATAACCTTCTCTACTCCACTTACAAGGCCATATATGCTCCTCTAAGAAAGACAGGTAGGAAGTTTGGTCATTGAAAAAGAATTGCAGCAAAAAAAAGGTTTTAATATATTCCAATTATTTCACCCTCATGTAGTATGACAATTTATTAAAATACGGCAGAATTTTTTTTTAATTACAAAGTGTTTACTGTCCTTTAAACTGTCCAAATTAAACATTAAAAGGAGGTTAAATATGAGCCCCTCTGATATGTTTCCCCTGGAGGGCCTGAAATTACTGAGTAGATTTATAGCACCGGATATTTGTGCAGTTGAAAGTTTAGGGGAAGTTTATATTTCATTTTGTTTTTGTGGTTTAATGGGACTTAATGGTCAAAACTGAAATGTTTAATTAGTGTTTCAGCAACACACATGCATATGTTGTGAATATCTTGTGCAGCAGCAAACGTCACACCCATTCAGAGCGTGGATGGTCAGCAAAGACGTAATTTGTGGGACATGCACATACTTATGCCTCTGAAACAGGAAAAATGTTACTATAAGTATTTTTGCTTATTAATACACTGATGCACATTTTTCCATTTTTACCATGATGTCCCTTTAACCCCTAAAGTGCTCAGGATGATATTGTGTCATCCTGCACATTGAACCTTGAGTTTTGAGGATGGCAATGTGTAGTCTAAGAGGTTACCCTTCTGATCCGTATCCTGGGAAGGTCCCACACTCCCCCAGCTATACATTCTCCTTCCCCATTACCAGCTGAAGGCAGAGCTGCCTGTGATGTCAAAATGTTCATGTGTGATGATATCAAAAGGAACAAGGAAGTTAAGAATTGTGATCACATTCATTTCTAGTAGTAATAGGGGCTATTATAGAACCCCTATCCCTCCCTCTGTTTTAATTAGAGTGGTATGAAACCCCTCATATGATAGCATGAATGCCCCTCTTTTCAATGAGGGGTCCTATCCATCTCTAAGTTTTAGTTTATCACTGTGTTACATGCAGTGCTGAGGTGAACAGGAAACTACTACAGCCCCTACTTCACACATAAAACACAAAGGGTATAATGCCCTAGTTTGGAAAGGGAAGGAGAATCATCTTCCAGTACTGGGTCTCATGCCTCTGTCATTAGTAGATGATTGCCATAAAAGGCTAATCACTTACCTGATGTTTTTTACTTATGAGGGCAGTGGCTCCAAAGTACCCCATACCCCTAAACACAGCATACAACACACATAACCACAATACCCCTCATATGAAATGGAGGATTATAATTTCACCTGCTGGGGTCTCATGCCCCTTTAGATAGAAGGCAATTGCCATAGAAATTGCAATTGTCTGTATACTATGCACCTACATGGTGCCCTAGCAGCCCAAGTGGCTATCTCCCAAATATCTTCAGGGCAGCAGAGTAGCAACATAAAAGAAGATTAAACCTAAAGTTAAAGTAGCAGATGCAACTGCTACAAGCCAGCAGTACAAAGTTCTATTTTTATGGGGACAGGATTATCAAAAATGAAGGTTACATACTGAATGGCTGAAAAATTAATCAATCAACTGACAAGAACATTGCTATATCCTTTTTTGAATAGTGTAAAATTGTAAATTTGAAACAAACCGTTCCCGCCTGCAGAAAAGACATTTCCACCTCCAGAAAAAGAATTGCTACCTTTAAAACAACATGTTTAACCACATAAATAAATCAACAAAATATTTGTTGCATGTATTTGTTAGTTTGTTTATTCAATAAAGGGACCACTCTTTTTGTGTTTTTAAACCAATGCAAATACAGCAAAATTAAAGTTTTTGGGGGTTTTCCATTTCTCCAAATTCGATTTACATGTATATTAGTACCAAGAGCATTCTTTCTTGATCCCCTTGACTAAGAGTCTTAGTCCCCTTGGCTAAGTCTTACTCCAAATTTGAAGACAATTTCTAATTTGTTCCTCAAATTTTTGTCAGTGTGTAACTAATTAAACATTATTTACCTTACTTACACATTTCCCCTATATCCTCTGTGAAATATATTGGGGTTTATTTTGGATTGATTAATGTTACAAAAGAAACCAACACCTGTATTTTAAAACATTATTTTCTTAGACTTTATTCTTCTTTAAATAAAAGGTAATATGATCTGATTCTGTTGAGAATTGCACTATTTAAAGCCAAAACCCAAATAAGTAATTACAAACAAAGTTGGGATTTTTTTTAGTAAATACAATTAAAATCATACCAAATGCGAGAGATATATTACACAAGGGAAAGGTCAATTAATGATAATGAAATACTTGTTTAAAGCTACATTTTAGTGAATACAAGCTGAAGTAGAAAAACATCTTTATATATTTATTTGGAATTTGATGCATAAAGTTAGCAATACAGCTTATATTGGTTATAGTAAGTTTACCTTCATCACAGTTCATTAACTTAAGAAAATTATTCATCATTAAAATGTAATTTAAACTTTTTTAAATAGTAACATTTTATTACTATCTCAAAATGTTTAATGTTTCCTTTAAAGGCTATGGAGGTTACAGAACCAATATAGTTACATTTATTTTATGTTGATACACTCCATAAAGTAAACAAAAACATAATTTACAAATAAGCAGAGGCGTAACTAGAAACCACAGAGCCCAGGTGCAAGAATTTAATTCTAATTCTTCTTAATAAATGTTCCTTCATGCAATTTTAAGCAACTTTCAAATTTACTCCTATTATTAAATTCTTTTCATTCTCTTGGTATCTTTATTTGAAAATCAAGAATGTAAGTTTAGATGCCGGCCCATTTTTGGTGAACACACTGTGTTGTTCTTGCTGATTGGTGGGTAAATTCACCTACCAATAAACAAGTGCTTCCCATGGTTCTGAACCCAAAAAGTAGCTTAGATGCCTTCTTTTTCAAATAAAGAAAGCAAGAGAATGAAGAAAAATTGATAATAGGAGTTAATTAGAAAGTTGTTTAATATTGCATGATCTATCTGAATCACAAAAGAAAAAAATTGGGTTCAGTGTCCCTTTAAGTTTTTGGCTTTGTCTAATATCTGAACCATGTTACCAAATAGTAACAATAGTACTGTGGGGGTTTTTAGAATAATTTTTGCAAAATGTGTTTTTATATTTTTATCTCTAAGTCTGGGTTTTCCTTAGGATTTCTCGTATAATAATATTAAATAGGGGGCAGCAGAGACAGTATAGGGTGGGTGATAAATATAGTCCCATTCTGATCAAAATACATAAAGAATGAAGATATAGATAGTGAAAATATCATGAAAATTTTGTTTCAGTAGGGCCAATCTCGGGTTAATCTCCAAAGTTATCATAAGAAATCAATTAAGCATTGAATTCAAAACTAATGTATACATATGCCACCATAATAAACCTCCATTATTTAGAAACTCCTGTCCCATTCATGATTTAAACCCAGTGGTGTTTTAGTTTTTAATATATAAATCCAATGCAGTTCTTTTTTTAGCAAAACCTTGTTTCTGTTTCCACTCCATGGTGACAGTGTTGCAATGTCAATAACCTTGACCTTAAAGGGATACTAAAACCAATTTTTTTCTTTAATGACTCAGATAGAGCATGCACTTTTAAGCAGCTTTCTACTGTACTACTATTATCAATTTTTCTTCCTTCTCTTGGTATCTTTATTTAAAAAGCAGGAAAATAAAGCTTAGGAGTCATAACATGGGTTATGCTTGCTTATTGGTGGCTAAATGTAGCCATTAATAAGCAAACGCTATCCAGGGTGCTGAAGTTGAAATGGGCCAGCTCCTAAGCTTTAAATTCCTGCTTTTTAAATAAAGATAGTACGAGAAAGAAGAAACATTGAAAATAGGAGAAAATTAGAAAGTTGCTTAAAATTGCATGATGTATCTGAATCATGAAAGAAAAAAATTGGGGTTTGTATCCCTTTAATCTTAGCTTAATTTGTCAAATGTACACCAATAAAATGTCTTGCTACACTGGAATTCGTGTTGTAATTTTTAATATCCATCTTATGTTCCCCAATTCTTGATCTCAAGCTGTGTCATTTTGTCCTACATACTGGTCCTGAAAAATAAAACATTCTAAGTGGTAACCTACAAATTCTGTGCTACAATTTGCATAATGTTTTATCTGGTATTCAACAGTAATGACTGAGTTTCTAAAGGTGTCTCCTCATAAAATGACATCACAGGTACCCCACAGCTTCATGTTACACTTGAAGGTACATTTCATCCTTAACCAATCCCCTAAAAATATTATTACCTAAGTAATGACCTTTGTGTGTAGAGAGATATAGAGGGATGGGTGGCAAACTGAAAGTAATAAAAAGTAAGTGCTACTCATGGCTTAAATGCTGTAAGTTTCTTACTCTTGCCCTGAACTATAAAAAAGAATAATTAGAAATCTAAGTTCTCTTAAAAACAAATACGTGTTATTTCTTGGCTTAAAGGACAATTAAATAAAGAAGAATCACAAACCAACAAATGCATAATAAAAAGGCAATGTGGTAGCTCTTACACTGAATTTCAAATGAGAAACAATTTTTTTCTGATAAATTTCAAAATTTCTTCCACAACGCTGTCCCCTGTATCATGTGACAGCCATCACCCAATCACAGACTCTTATATACATGCTTAGTAGAAGCTGGTGACTCCGAAAGTGTGCATATAGAAAGACTGTGCACAATTTGCTCTAACTGAATAATGATTGTTTAATTTTTACTTTAGTGTCCCTTTAAACAGAATGCATTCACCTCAACGGTTTCAACCTATGGTTTAAAGTATGGCCCAGCACTATATTATTTATGGAAAACATACTAACCATGTGATGCTCTAACAACTTTATGAAAACATATACTTTTCATAGTAGGAAATTAGCATCAGCCACAAAAGTGTTTAATTGCATACATATATTTTACAATATTTGCTGAGTATATTATTTTTTTACAATATTACACACTAAATTACTCACTATATTATAGTGTCCTTCTTAATCTATATCTGAATTATATAGTCAGAAAACTCACCTTAATCCAAACAACTGTACAAGCAATGAAGGTAATTAGGAGGTTTTCATTTTTATGGACATTAAAAGTCTAAAACTTCCCCAAAAGATCAAAGCATTTTTAGCATTTTTGCCATCACTACATTTAAACAGAAATAGAGCCTTTTTTTATATTTACGTATCAAAACTATATATTTTTTTTAGTAGACAACCCAAAGTATTAATCTAGGCCCATTTTGGTATATTTCATGCCACCATTTCACCGCCAAATGCAATCAAATTAAAACAAAACGTTAACTTATTCACAAACTTTAGGTTTCTCACTGAAATTATTTTCAAACAGCTTGTGCAATCATGGCACAAATAGTTGTAAAAGCTACAAAGGGATCCCCTTTGTTCAGAAATAGCAAACATATATGGCTTTGCCATTACTTTTTGGTAATTAGAAGGCCGCTAATTGCAGCTGCGCCCACCACACTTTCATTATTCCAAGAAGTGAAGGGTAGCTTGTAAGGTTAACTTTAGCTTTATCTTAAGTACTGGCAGAAAGTTTGCCAGTATGAAAATCTAAATTTTTTTTTTTTAAATAAAATATATATATTTTTTATTTTTCTATTTTCTGCAGTGTAGGATCCCCCCTTATGCCCCCAACTTCCATAATCCCCTCCAAACAACTCTCAAAACCTCCACCCTCCAAATTATTTCTGCCAACTTAAGTACTGGCAGCTGTCTGCCAGTACCCAGTTTGCTATCATTATAAAAAAAAAAAAATATAAAAAAAAAAAAAAAAACATGTTTTTTCTGTAATGTAGCTGCCCCCTCCAAGATCATACCCTACCCTCTAATCCCCCCCCCCCCACATCGGATCCCACTTTATCTATCTGCCGCTGTTAGTTTTTTTTTTCTGTAGCATAGCAGTCCCACCTGCTACCGCCCCTTCCAGAATTAACTTTTAAGTAATTGTTCAGCAAAATAAAACCCCCAAAAAACAAGGTATAATTTTATGTGGGCATTTCACAGAAAAAAAAAAAAATTATGTGCAAATGCAACGAGAGCAAATTAAAACGGCTTTAGAAAGGTGGGAAATGGCTTGGCTATGATGAGGTACAAAAAATCTTTGTATTACAAGTGGTGCACTAATGATAAGCAATATCGCTGCAGTGGCTGCACGTTAGTGCACTACTTGATATTAGTCCATGGTAAATCACATTTACAAGTTCAACGCTATAGGTTGAGCTTGAGAGATAACTAAGAATACTTTTGTAGCATGCCCCAAAGACGTCTAAGGGGAGAGGGAGTAGTGGTGTCGTGATATCCAAAGTCCTGAAGTCTTTCAGTCACATGATAACTTTTTACGTTTAACTGGTAATACCAGTGCTAACCCGACCGTGCTCATTTTGTAACTTGAACACAGGTAGAATTCAATTGCGAAAAAAAATAGTGTGCCACTTGTAATCTGGGTCTATGTCAGTATTTATTATTTTTTATTTTCTCTGTCATTATGGTCTGTGATCATTAGTAATATATTTCACCATTTTCTTTCCATAAAGCACTGCTGTAGTGATCTGGCAATGCATCACTCTACCAGCCCAAGAATGTATCTGCCTTGCATTGCCTTTTTTATTGTATTGAATGTGTTTTGCTTATCACTTGCTTGATTATGGCCTTGTTTTTTTGTGTTGTCGTTCAGCCTGTTCATTCCTTATAACACACATATAATACCAGTTAATCTCACTCTTAGAACCTGTTGATATACTTGGTGAATACCTATGTTAATGGGGTCTATTGTATATCTCAGTATAGTCTGTAATTATCTTTTCACTGTCATTCTCTCTTGCCATCCTTTTCAAAACATGCCTTTAATGCTTGGCTTTCAGAACAGCAGGAAAATGCTGAATACAACCTTGACATTTCTTGTCTCAAAAACCTCAAACATTACAGTACATAAGTGTATAGTTGCTTACAGATTATATGTATATGAATAATACATATTAACACATTATAATTGATCATTTATAATTCCATATTTTTTTTTTAAATATTAGCCAAGTATTTCTGTCTAAATTGTGTGGTTTCCTCTCTGTATTATTCTAGAAAGGTTCAAATCACTCAGCTTTGACATTTTGTTTTTCTGAAAATGCACACTGCATTTAAATCTAATCACAACCATAAAGCTATTATGAGAATTTTCTTTAAATGTTGTGAATAAAAATAATAGTCTTCCTCCTTAAACAAAATGACTAATTGTTTCAGTCTGCTGTCTAACCTTTCACAGGTTTATATGCTCTTGGTAATATTTAAGCCATCATTTATTTCCTGTATGATTTGTATCAGCATCTGCATCACAACTGGTATTAAAACTGTGCATTTCGCAAACTAAAATTCTTACCCAGAAAAACGACACATCTGGCTAGCCTGTACCTCCCCACACAGACAGCAGCTTTGATTGAACATTTTACTGCACAGCTCTGTAGGCATGCTCAGCTCTCATTACAGCTCTGTTTTCTTAAACTGGCTTAGCCATTTGTTAATTTAAAAGGGCAATACCAAATGCTTTTTCCCCCACTTACATTAGACAAATAAAAACAACAGCTGTGGTGTTTAAATATTGTATATATTAATGAGGACACACACACACACTCAATAACATGTTTTAGATGTAATACATTTACATATCACTTTATAATTAGTTTTGTAATATACCTTAAATCAAGCAAAGACTAAAATTCAGATAGTATAATACCACTGCGGTCGTGTTGTTGTTATACAAGCAAACAGATTTTTTTTAAATATATAAGAACTATTTACACAGCACCATTTTCAAAGCTGAAACGGTTTAAGTCCCAGGGTCTGTTTGTGCACAATATATATATATTTTTTTAAATTATTATTATAATTTTTTTACAAATCACCTGATTTGGTTAAACTTACAAATTTTCTGTTATTTCAAACCATTGTAAACACTAGATATTATTTTATATTAATGGTATGCTTTAATTGGAGTTTTAAAATAAAATAAATAATTTCTCAATCTTTGCAAAGTATTTTCCAAAAAGGTTTAATCTATAATTATATATATATATATATATATATATATATATATATATATATATATATATATATATATATATTTAATTTATGCATGTACCCAGAGGAACACACATAAACACATAATCATACAAGCATGCGCACACACGCACACACACATTAGAAAGCTTAAAGGGACATTCCACCGTAATTTGTAATTCACATGGGTGCATTTCATCTGTGCTTAGAAAGATTTTTAAAATATACATGAATTAGCAAACATGTTTCTAATAAAAGCCATAGCTGTCTAAAGAGTGTATTAAAGTGTGCTCTGTGCACCATGATTTTAAATCAACACTTGTTTAGAGCAGTGGTCTTAAAGTACCGGCCCCGGGCCATATCTGGCCCTCTAGATAGTTTCACCTGGCCCTCCCATGCATTGTCTAGTGTAGACTTCCACCATGTACTACTTGGATAAATGTCCTTTTTACGCTGTTATACAGTTCCAGTGTGATCACTTTACTTGGCATTCACAAGATATAGATGAATGTGTATGTCTATTGTGGGATATAAATCCCACCTTATGCTACTACTTTGGTAAATGTCACTTTCAGTTCCTAGTATATCATGTTCCAGAGCACTCACTCTCCTTAAACAGCCACCATGTTAGAAGAATACTTTGCCAGTGGTCCCTAAATACATTAAAATGAATACCCCTGATTTAGAGGGTTTAAGGGGCTTGTGTCATCTAGTAATGACTAAATTTGCTAAATACTGTAATGATACAAGCCCCACTGGCTCTCTGAGCAGCTGTTGTATTTAAAATGCTGGTGCATTGAGAATATCTAGCTATACTTCTCATGCTTGTGCAGAAAAGAATGTTGATACTAAAATATTGGTTTGAAAAATTTCAAAATGGGGATCTATTAAAAAAAATGTTTTAGACATGGCTATAGGCAAAACTCTTAAATAGAGAAAATTCTAATTTGGCACTTCTGCGAAAATATGTTTACCTGGTTGTATTTATTTTCAGGAAAAATGTGTTTTTCATGGGAATAAATAGAAAACATTTTCTCAGGAATAAGGGGTGGGCTAACATGATATTACAATTTTTCCAAAGGAGGTTAAGCAGGTTTAACTGTCCTAAGGGACTTTAGTAACTAGGAAGAGGTCCTTATACATAAGGATTCAGTTAGGGTATTGTATAAGGTGAATTAAAAAAAGTAGATTTTTAGAGGGTCTTAGGGGTCCAAGTGCTTAATGGGATATTATTAATGCAAATGTATGCTAATGAGCATGGCTGGTAGTTTTTTTCCCAATAGATATGCTACATCAGAAAGTAGTTGTTGTTTTTTTTTAAAAAGGACTAGATTATACCCCCCAGAATGATACTTCTTTTTTTTTTTTTTTTTCATTTATAAGTCTATTATTGAGGTTGTAATAGGATATAACATCAAAAACATAGGTCACAGAAATAGTTTTGTTTGTAACATATTAGCCATTATATTATACCGACACTAAAGTATGTGAATATGTTACTATCAAGATAGTGTCTGAGCCAAAAAAAATGCATACAATTATATTTGCACTTGACTTAACCTTGGAAGTTGGAACCTCTTTTTTAACTTTAACTATTCCTCTTACTTGTGAGAGGGTCACTCTTGTACCCAGGAAAAACTGAAAACATGCAAAGAGGAAGTCCAATGATACAGACTCTTGGACCTTGACAAATTATTAGTTAAGATGAATAGAATAAAAATGGAAATATCAGTATACACACTTTGGGCCTTGACAGATTAGTGAATAAAATAGTATCATGTGAATAAAATAACAATGAAAACATCAACACCCGTTTGCGAAATTAAGCATCTCACGTCATAAAACTTTACATTAGCGGGTTAATGGATTTGATCTAGGTGGTGAGAACTAAGCGAATAAATCCTGCATGACTATATCTAATAGCCCCTTTTGATAGCCCCTGTTGCTTAATGATAAACTGACCCTTCTTATAAATTTTTAGATCATTGCACCTGAAGTTAACATATGCTAGGAGAGACATTTTCAAAATGTCAGGGTCATGACCTTAATATATAATTTGGTGTCTACTAGGAATCGCTAGCTTTAGAGTCCTTCTCTTGAGCACCCCCTTTTAATAAAATGGATGGGCTGGAACTCTAAGAGAGTCCCCTGCAGCATAGAGATTTCTCCATTTAGCATATAGGTATATGATTTGTGCTGGGGTGAGTCTGTGTACTAACTGAGATATATTGTTACCTTGAGACATAAATAATACTGTCACACAGAGCAAATACGTTAAAAGAATATAGTGACCGAATGCCATTCATAACAATTAAGATGGGAAATATTGCTTATATCAGTACCTATGTGAAAGACTGACACTATGGGGCCCATCTATCAATCTCCAAATGGAGCTTGACGGCCCGTGTTTCTGGCGAGTCTTCCGACTCACCAGAAACACAAGTTATGGAGCAGCGGTCACAAAGACCGCTGCTCCATAACCCTGTCCGTCTGCTCTGATAAGGCGGACAGGAATCGCCGAAATTCAACCCGATCGAGTAGGATCTGGTTGATTGACACCCCCCTGCTTGTGAGCTGCTGGTGCAATGCTGAATACAGAGAGCGTATTGCTCTCCGCATTCAGCAATGTCTTGTGGACCTGATCCGCGCTGTCAGATCAGGTCCGCAAGACATTTGTTAAATATGCCTCTATAAGTACCCAATGTATATGTAGGGGTGATATGTACGAGATGAGCAACCTTCAGAAGCTGGTCTCAAGATAAACAGGAATTTCTGATATATACAGTATTGTCAGGGAAATAATTACAAGAAAACACCAAACAATTTATTCACAGGAGGGTGGAAACTGTCTTGACACAGACTAATACATGCAGCATATTCCTTTACAGATATATCAGACTTTGGGGTCATAATTTATATGCATAAATTGAGGTGATTATGCAGTCCTTTTATATGGCTTTAAAAGCATAGTCCATGGTACCGTTACCCGATCCCTGTTCGGGGGTCCTTGAGCATGCAGTTGATATGGTATGGATGGTGGGTAGGAAAATATAGAAGAAGCTGTGATCAAGTGTATTCTCTGAGCTGCAGTTGGCCCACTCAAATCAGAAAACATGGGTAATCGTGGATGCACAGAGTCACACTTGGCCAAACTGGTGGGAACACTTTAGTGAGCCTGAAGTCACTGGTTGCCTCCTGATCCCAGTATTGTTTCCTTTCTCATCTTGGGTGGTCAGCCACATCCACCCAAGTCGGTAGCTGTTTTTCCTCCAGTGCTCTCTCATATCTGGTGGAAGTAACTTTTACAGTCACACTGGAAATCTTGTGGACCTGATTGCATCGTTCAGCTTCCTGCAATCTCATGGGTATGTGCTCTTGTGCTGTTATGCTCTGATTACTCTCTGTCGTATTGGAGATGGGATGTGAGTAGCTGTATTGTTCAGCATGTTCTGCCGCATCCACCATCTTAGATTCCATGTCTACTCTCTTTTTAGGGCTGGTCGTCGCTAGAAAAATAAGTTGTGCAAAGCTGTTGTCTATTTGTTGGGCTAGAGCAATCAGGAGAACTTGAATTATTCCTTGCGATGTCTCATCCATGTTTAAGTAAATCTCACCACCTAGAAGCAGCAGTTAGATGGACCCGCCTTACCTAAATGATTGTCCGGATTAGGGTATTAGTTGTATCACTAGAGTTTCCTGGTGAAGCTGCTGTGTAAAAGAGTTCTGAATTTATAGCTGATTCTTGGATAATCTGCAGATTATTTCCATGAAATCAAGAGCCACGAATTTGCGCCCTAACATGGCCACTGCCCGGACACGCCCCAGAAAGTTGTTTTTTTTATGCAGTCCTCCATTTAAGTGACCAGATAATAATCATACCACTATTATTTACAGTGACTGCTTTGTACTTGTGCTTACTAAATAGTAGCAACACCTGATGGCTGGTCATAGGAAGTAGGCTGTCAAGGAGGTTTTTGGCCATGCATTACATTGGTACCAGTTTTAGAGGTCCTAAAATTTAAAGATGGTCACTGTCATAAAAAACCTTACCCCTAGTACCCTCTGTATCCTCACTACAAGTGAATTCTAACCACTAAGCCCCACTTGGTGCAATTATCCCTAACCATTACCCCTCAATCTTACCCCTAGACTCCCCACAGTTCTAATTCTTTAATTGTCAAGACCCCCCACTGCTAATTGTGTGACATAAATCAAAGCTACTAGGACAATGATCATTTGTTTAATTTGACTGGCTATGGACATTAATGAAGATAAGCCCAGCCCCCTCCCATCACTCCGACCCAGCCAACCTGCCCCGCCGGTACAGCTCCCCACCAGTTACCTTTAGGCTTTCAGGAGCTCTGAGTGCTTTTGGCTGTTACCAGCTGCTACCTATGTGCCAGCCCACGTGGCCTCTATCTCTACTCCCTCCTTGTCACATGTGTGTACTGTGCAGGCCCACAGGATTTCCCCCCTCCTCACAGTGCTATTGCCTATTGGACCGGAGCAGCCATCTCACTATGCCAGCTTAATTGAGCCTCTGTGCGCTTAAAAAGCAGGTTGCTCCTCTCCCTCATTTGCTCACACTGTGCTGTGTTCTTTCTGCTAGGGCGGCCTCCAACACGCCAGGATTTTTCCCGGTATCCAGGCGGCGCAATCCGGCCCTAAATGTTATCTAGCCCTCATTCTTTTTCAGTTGTATAGTTTCTTTTAGAATAATTAAATATACTTTAATATATTATGCAGTGGTTTTTGAAGTGCCACCAATGAAATATCAAGTGATCTGTAAGAGAAAAGAGAAATTAATAGAGAGAGCAAAATAATAAGATCCAATATACTGAAGTATTTTAAAGAGGCATAAAACTCAAAATTTGATTACTCATAAAGTGCTAGATTGCAAGAGGAGAACAAAAATGTTAGTGCTATTAAGTGTTAACTGCACTCAAGTTAAATGAATAACGCTTCTATTCTTGACCTCATATTACAAGCTGAACTTAAAATGTAAGGGCACTATTGAAAACCTCAGGTGCCAACATCTGGAGGTTGGACAGCGTGGCTTCAATAACTCCCTTTTCTTTCATGTAATTAGCAAGAGTCCATGAGCTAGTGACGTATGGGATATACATTCCTACCAGGAGGGGCAAAGTTTCCCAAACCTCAAAATGCCTATAAATACACCCCTCACCACACCCACAAATCAGTTTTACAAACTTTGCCTCCTATGGAGGTGGTGAAGTAAGTTTGTGCTAGATTCTACGTTGATATGCGCTCCGCAGCAGGTTGGAGCCCGGTTTTCCTCTCAGCGTGCAGTGAATGTCAGAGGGATGTGAGGAGGGTATTGCCTATTTGAATTCAATGATCTCCTTCTACGGGGTCTTTTTCATAGGTTCTCTGTTATCGGTCGTAGAGATTCATCTCTTACCTCCCTTTTCAGATCGACGATATACTCTTATATATACCATTACCTCTACTGATTCTCGTTTCAGTACTGGTTTGGCTTTCTACTACTTGTAGATGAGTGTCCTGGGGTAAGTAAGTCTTATTTTCTGTGACACTCTAAGCTATGGTTGGGCACTTTTATATAAAGTTCTAAATATTTGTGTTCAAACATTTATTTGCCTTGACTCAGGATGTTCAACATTCCTTATTTCAGACAGTCAGTTTCATATTTGGGATAATGCATATGAATTAATCAATTTTTTTCTTACCTTAAAATTTGACTTTTTCCCTGTGGGCTATTAGGCTCGCGGGGGCTGAAAATGCTTAATTTTATTGCGTCATTCTTGGTGCAGACTTTTTTGGCGCAAACATTTTTTTCTGTTTCCGGCGTCATACATGTCGCCGGAAGTTGCGTCATTTTTTTGACGTTTTTTTGCGCCAAAAGTGTCGGCGTTCCGGATGTGGCGTCATTTTTGGCGCCAAAAGCATTTAGGCGCCAAATAATGTGGGCGTCTTTTTTGGCGCTAAAAAATATGGGCGTCACTATTGTCTCCACATTATTTAAGTCTCATTATTTATTGCTTCTGGTTGCTAGAAGCTTGTTCACTGGCATTTTTTCCCATTCCTGAAACTGTCATTTAAGGAATTTGATCAATTTTGTTTTATATGTTGTTTTTTCTATTACATATTGCAAGATGTCTCCGTTTGTCCCTGAGTCAGAAGCCACTTCTGGAAAAATGCTTAACTGAGTTTCAGTTCTACCAAAGCTAAGTTCATTTATTTTAAATGTTATAAATGTTTATCTTTAGCTATGGTTTGTAATAAGTTATTATGATATACTTTTACATGCAGATTTCATTAGTATTTATGCTTTATACATTTCCATTCTTAAGTGCAAGAAATGTTTAGAAGATTTATAAGAAATATTTTTCTGATTAAGGCTATGTCTGACTTCGTGCCTTCTAATACGATTTTTAGGTCTTTTTCACTTCTTTTTTAATTATTGAAGTTTCAAATGACCAACAACATACTGATTTATCCTTCTCTGATGATGTTTTTTTCTCTTTCAGAAATTCTCTTCATCAGATATTGACACTAACAAATCTACTTTTTTATATAATTTTTTTATTATTAAAGTACATTTGTTCTTTGTTGAAGAGGTGTTGATTATTTTGGATATTAAGGTAACTAGTTCTTTAAGACTAGCTGACACTATTTCTGCCTTTTTATTCTTCTGTGATTTCAGAGGTTTTCTTTCCAATTCCCCATACTAGGGAATGGAATAGGCTAAGAATTTTCTTTTATTTTTAAACTATATTCTTTGTCAGCAGTTAAATTCAATTTGGAGGGTTCTCCAATTTATTGGAGCTATCTCTACTCCTACTAATTATGCTATTGTTTTTTATAGCAAAATAGTATTTATTTTCCTTTATATAGTTGTATCTTATTTTTGGAAAATTATTTAGTTTCAGGTACTTTTCTTGGTCCTGTGATATTGCAATTGCTTCATTTTTTCTGTTTACTTTAAGATCAAGTATCAGATCATGATTTATTTTAGCATTGTTAAGGGACAACATTTACTAGACTAGGTGCCGTTGCATTTGTCTTGTTGTTTTGCATTTTGCAAGTCCTCTGTTTGACTGGTCCTTTAAACTGGACTATCATGCTAATGATTTCATTTGTGTCTTCATTTTATTGAATATATTCGCAAATGAGGGTTAATCTATGTCTTTAGCTATTTTAGCTAGAAGAATTCTGTGATTTAAAAAAAAATAAAAAAAAAAATCCATATTTCTTTTGTTCTAAGATAATCAATTATAATTGGATTCAATTCTTAACTGTTACTATGGGCTTCAAGATTGAGTTCTAAGACTAAAACTTTAAGCTTATAATAGTTTGGTTGTTCTTATTAAGGAACGAATCCTGAGTTCTTTCCCAAGTAACATGTTTTTAATTGGGGTTCGAAATTATCTCCCTAATGTTGCGATGCACATGCCGTATTCCAGCTTGGCTGGTAAGGGGCAGGTTTAGGCTTCTTTGAAATTTATTTGGTTCTATTTTGTCCAAATTTCTTTGATTTTATTCCAGTAAGACTAACACTTTCTTTCAGTGTGTTTCTGTCCTATATATTTTGGATACTGTTGAAGCATGGCTGGGTTCCCATGGGGTTCAAGCGCTGCTCAGACCTGGAATCTTCTGGGGTTTTTATTCCAGTTCCTTTTCTAGGAACTGGGTTTTGGAGTTTTATTCAAACTATTCTGCCTTTTTGTGGTCATTGATAGCATTATTTGTTTTCTTTAGATACAATAAATGCATATTCTTAATTTTTCTGTTTTCATTCAGATTATTTCCTTAGGATGCGGATTCTCATATGTTTCATTTGCTCTTCAGGACATAGTTAGAGGATCTTTTTTCAAAAGCTCTTGATTCCTCACGCAAGGGTCACCTTTTTTTAGGTTTCCAGATGGTTTATGTCACTATCTTTGTCTCTATCAGACAAGGGACAATTTGTATTGGGTTCCGTCTGTCGGTACCTTTAGTCTCTATTATTTCCTTCAGTTGCTATATATGCATAGAAGTTTTAACAGCATTGGATTCAATTCCCTTTGCTCATTTTCAATGGAAATATCCTTTCCAGCTTTTTATGAGTGTTGTTTCTTCAAGAACATGGTTGGAGGATCAATTAACCAATCAGTTTGTTGATTCCTCAAGAGTAACCTTTTTTAGATTTCCAGATAGATTCAGTGTCCTTGACTCTGTCTCTGTTGGACAGGAGACGTCTAAAATTGGTTTCAGCTTATCGAAAACTTCAGTCTCAATCATTCCCTTCGGTAGCCTTATGCATGGAAATTCTAGGTTCTTATGACTGCTGCATTGGACGTGTTTCCCTTTGCTCATTTTCACATGCGACCTCTTCAGCTCTGTATGCTGAACCAGTGGTGCCGGGATTATACAAAGATATCTCATTTAATATCTTTAAAACTGATTGTTCGACACCCTCTGACGTGGTACAGACCACCATCGTTTAGTTCAGGGGGCTTCTTTTTTTCTTCCAACCTGGACTGTGATCTCAACAGATGCCAGTCTGACAGGTTGGGGAGCTGTATGGGGGTTTCTGACAGCACAAGGGGTTTGGGAAATCTCAGGAGGTGAGATTACCAATCAATATTTTGGAACTCCGTGCAATTTTCAGAAGCTCTTCAGTCATGGCCTCTTCTAAAGAGAGAATCGTTCATTTGTTTTCAGACAGACAATGTCACAACTGTGGCATATATCAATCATCAAGGAGGGACTCACAGTCCTCTGGCTATGAAAGAAGTATCTCGAATACTGGTATGGGCGGAATCCAGCTCCTGTCTAATCTCTGCGGTTCATATCCCAGGTATTGACAATTGGAAAGCGGATTATCTCAGTCGCCAAACGTTACATCCGGGCGAGTGGTCTCTTCACCCAGAGGTATTTCTTCAGATTGTTCAAATGTGGGGACTTCCAGAAATAGATCTGATGGCTTCTCATCTAAACAAGAAACTTCCCAGGTATCTGTCCAGATCCAGGGATTCTCAGGTGGAAGCAGTGGATGCATTGTCACTTCCTTGGAAGTATCATCCTGCTTATATCTTTCCGCCTCTAGTTCTTCTTCCAAGAGTAATCTCCAAGATTCTGAAGGAATGCTTGTTTTTTCTGCTGGTGGCTCCAGCATGGTCTCACAGGTTTTGGTATACGGATCTTGTCCGCATGGCTTCTTACCAACCGTGGACTCTTCCGTTAAGACCAGACCTTCTGTCACAAGGTCCTTTTTTACCATCAGGATCTCAAATCCTTAAATTTAAAGGTATAGAGATTGAACGCTTGATTCTTAGTCAAAGAGGTTTCTCTGACTCTGTGATTAATACTATGTTACAGGCTCGTAGATCTGTATCTAGGAAGATATATTATCGAGTCTGGAAGACTTACATTTCTTGGTGTCTTTCTCATCATTTTTCCTGATATTCTTTTAGAATTCCGAGAATTTTTCAGTTTCTTCAGGATGGTTTGGATAAAGGTTTGTCTGCAAGTTCCTTGAAAGGACAAATCTCTGCTCTTTCTGTTCTTTTTCACAGAAGGATTGCTATTCTTCCTGATATTCATTGTTTTGTACAAGCTTTGGTTCGTATAAAACCTGTTATTAAGTCAATTTCTCCTCCTTGGAGTTTGAATTTGGTTCTGGGGGCTCTTCAAGCTCTTCCGTTTAAACCTATGCATTCGCTAGACATTAAATTACTTTCTTGGAAAGTTTTGTTTTCTTTTGGCCATCTCTTCTACTAGAAGAGTTTCTGAATTATCTGCTCTTTCTTGTGAATCTCCTTTTCTGATTTTCCATCAGGATAAGGCGGTGTTGCGAACTTCTTTTAAATTTTTACCTAAGGTTGTGAATTCTAACAACATTAATAGAGAAATTGTGGTTCCTTCATTATGTCCTAATCCTAAGAATTCTAAGGAGAGATCATTGCATTCTTTGCATGTAGTTAGAGCTTTGAAATATTATGTTGAAGCTACTAAGAATTTCCGAAAGACTTCTAGTCTATTTGTTATCTTTTCTGGTTCTAGGAAAGGTCAGAAGGCCTCTGCCATTTCTTTGGCATCTTGGTTGAAATCTTTAATTCATCATGCTTATGTCGAGTCGGGTAAATCTCCGCCTCAAAGGATTACAGCTCATTCTACTAGGTCAGTTTCTACTTCCTGGGCGTTTAGGAATGAAGCTTCGATTGATCAGATTTGCAAAGCAGCAACTTGGTCTTCTTTGCATACTTTTACTAAATTCTACCATTTTGATGTGTTTTCTTCTTCTGAAGCAGTTTTTGGTAGAAAAATACTTCAGGCAGCTGTTTCAGTTTGATTCTTCTGCTTATAATTTCAGTTTTCTTCATTATAAGATTTAAACTTTATTTTGGGTGTGGATTATTTTTCAGCGGAATTGGCTGTCTTTATTTTATCCCTCCCTCTCTAGTGACTCTTGCGTGGAAGATCCACATCTTGGGTAGTCATTATCCCATACGTCACTAGCTCATGGACTCTTGCTAATTACATGAAAGAAAACATAATTTATGTAAGAACTTACCTGATAAATTCATTTCTTTCATATTAGCAAGAGTCCATGAGGCCCACCCTTTTTTGTGGTGGTTATGATTTTTTTGTATAAAGCACAATTATTCCAATTCCTTGTTTTTTATGCTTTCGCACTTTTTTCTTATCACCCCACTTCTTGGCTATTCGTTAAACTGATTTGTGGGTGTGGTGAGGGGTGTATTTATAGGCATTTTGAGGTTTGGGAAACTTTGCCCCTCCTAGTAGGAATGTATATCCCATACGTCACTAGCTCATGGACTCTTGCTAATATGAAAGAAATGAATTTATCAGGTAAGTTCTTACATAAATTATGTTTTCCCATAGACAACTGCGCTAAAGCCGAAGGTGCGTTAAGAAATAGTTCAAACACATTTCTTTTTCACTTATATATACTATATAAATATATACTGATATATATAAATATATATATATATATATATATATATATATAAAGTGAAAAAAAAACAATATATAAACTTGCTCAAATCACAATCCAATGAAAATAGAAACACACAAAAAAAATGTGATAGTGCACAATCACATTTTGTGTGTGTGTGTGTATATATATATATATATATATATATATATATATATATATATATATATATATATATATATATATATATATATATATATATATATATATATATATATAAACATGACAAAATGTTTCATTGGGAAGGTTTGTGTGTATATATATATATATATATATATATATATAAAAAATACAAAGTCAATACAATAGGCACTCCATATTCTGCAACTTCCAGAAAAAATCCAAGTACAGCAGTGATGATAAAAGCACTCACTGGTAATATCAATAAAAAATAACTTTTAATTCAATCTGTTAAAAGTATAACGTTTTGAGAACATTACGTTCCCTTTGCCAAATGCCAGATATAGCAAAGAAAATCATACAGAGCTATATATCAATCTTATAAAACCGTTACCTTAAATACCCATCTAATGCGTACACCAAGGGGGCGTGAAGAGACCTGTCAGTCACATAGCCAATTAGAAAATACTACCGGTCTCCTGTCAAAGCCTAGGGCATGATCGGTTTATGGAAAAACTGCTTAATATTTATGTATATAGTGATGGAGTATTGAACAATATTAGGCATCCGTGTATCAAGGAGTATGGGAAGAAAACACTTATACTAGAGGACTTAATCAGTCAGGTAATCACGTAGGTCTGCAGCATTTGGTAGTATACAGTCCTCTCATGATGACAGTATGACAGTAACAATGGTCAGGATATACAGGGATGTCATTGGGTTAATCCAGATATGTTGAATGAGAAAATACTAGAAGACAATCATGTATATCCCTTGTCCCCTGAGTAAAATGGCCCAAAATCCAGCATTGTATTCAGCCCATTGGGTGCGATGGTATCCAATGTATAGATCCATCTGGTCTGCAGCCTTAGTAACTGGTTACCCCTATTGCCTCCCCTTAGTGGTGGTGGTACCTGGTCAATTAGCATAGTCCTTAAACTAGAGACATTATGTCTACAAAGGGCAAAGTGGCGTGCGACTGGGTGATCAGAGTCCCCTTTAACTAGGGCTTTCCTGATTGCACAGCGATGATTAGCCATCCTTTCCCAAAATGTGGTGACCGTCTTACCCACATACACAAGGAAGCAAGGGCAAATCAAAATGTAGATGACATAAGTGCTGGTACAAGTCAGTCTGTGGTTAATCTTGTATCTTCTGTTATTGTGTGGGTGCTGAAATGTATCCCCTTTCAACATGCTGTCACATGTGATACAATCCCCACATCTAAAACAGCCCTTTTTATATGACTTCAACCAAGTATGTCCCTCATAGCTTTTCACAGGGTCAGTCTTGACCAGCAGATCACGCAAGTTCTTAGCGCGGCAGAATACCATCCTAGGGTGTTGCATACGCTAAAATGGTAGGGTCAAATCTGTTTTTATCAGATCCCAATGTTTCCTGACAGCAGAGCTCACTTGATGGTGCATTGTGTCAAAAGTAGTGATAAAGTTAATATTCTCTTCCTTCATGGTAGTATTTCTACTAGTAGTAATTCCATCCTGGAATCTTTTAATCACCTTATTACCATTTACCATTTTACTGTCATATCTACGTCTGGTTAGTTTGTTCGACATCTCGTCAAGCTAGCCACAGAAAAGTATGTTTAGCTAGACAACATTCACATAGTTTTCCAAGTGGTGTGTCACAGACCTGGAAAAAATGCAGTTTCTGAAAAAATAAAATTAATTAAAGATTTTAAAATACTTATTTTCTATTTAGGTAGTTGGCAATATAGTGATTAATTTCTGATGCAAGTATAAAAAAATACTTTAAAACGACATTAATCTTCTCTTGCTTTTGTGTAAAAATTGTATTTTGTCCCAAACTCCCAGAGAGATTGTAAATAAATTCTGTAACCTGCAAAAGCTCCAAAATTAAATAGCAGATTTAGTCAGTTTAAAGCCTTTTTAACCCTAGGTTATAGGTTTTGTTATATTGGTCTCTCTGGGGAATATGTGACAAATAGATTTACACTAATGTAAAGGTTATTTATAGACTTAAAGGGACAGTCAACACCAGAATTTTTGTTGTTTTAAAAGATAGATAATCCTTTAATTACCAATTTCCCAGTTTTGCATAACCAACACAGTTATAATTATACATGTTTTACCACTGTAATTAGCTTGTATCTAAGACTCAGCAGACTGCCCCCTTAATTCAGTTCTTTTGACAGACTTGCATTTTAGCCAATCAGAGCTGTCCATGGTAAATTCACGTGCATGAGCTCAATGTTATCTATATGAAACACATGAACTAATGCCCTCTAGTGGGGAAAAACTGCATTTAGATTAGAGGCGGCCTTCAAGGTCTAAGAAATTAGCATATGAACCTCCTAGGTTTAGCTTTCAGCTAAGAATACCAAGAGAACAAAGCAAAATTGGTGCTAAAAGTAAATTGGAAAGTTGTCTAAAATTACATGCCCTATTTGAAACATGAAAGTTTTTTTTGGACTTGAGTGTCCCTTTAATGGCTCTTTACTGACAGTAGGAAAAGAGGAGGAAATTATTATTTTGGATGATTTAAAAGTGGTAAAAAATGTAATAGTGTAGCAGTTAAAGCGAAATAATTAAATACTAAATACATTTTATAAGCAAAGTATTGAGTTTATTCCATGTCTCCCTCTAGTCATGGCTGCTGTCATTTTAAAATCTATCTTTCACTACATTCCAGTGCTGATGTGTTTGCACGTGTGAAGCAACTCTCCTTCAGATACCTGCAGTGTAATCTAGTTTCCATAATGGCAGCAACCATGATCAGAGGGAGGTGCATGAAATTTTAGTGTTCCTTTAAGGTTAGTTGATTGTAGATATGTGCACAGGCAAAACATTTGGTTCATTTGAAAGATTCGGTTTGTCCGAATAGGTGTATTAGAGTTTAATTTAAAACTTAATTTGTTCAATTACATTAATGCCTATGGGAATCCCCGAAACAACAATTAACCCCTTAATGACCAAGGACGTACGCCACACGTCCTCAAAAAAAATACAGTTAATGACCGAGGACGTGTGGCGTACATCCTTGGTCTGGAAAGCAGCTGGAAGCGATCCTGCTCGCTTCCAGCTGCTTTCCGGTTGTTGCAGTGATGCCTCGATATGGAGGCATCCTGCAATAACCCCCCTTGGCCATCCGATGCAGAGAGAGCCACTCTGTGGCCCTCTCTGCACCGGACATCGATGGCCGGTATCGTTGGTGGGTGGGAACTTATGTGGGAGGCGGGTGGGCGGCCATCGATGCTCTGTGTGGAGTGGAGGGGGGCGGGATCGGGGGCGGGACCTTTCTCAAGACTCCTGAGGACCGAAACGCGTTGGCTATACACTGGTATTGCAGCTCAGAATATATCTGGTGAGTAGAATACTGTTGTTGTCATTCTAAAGTGATTTTATTGCACTATGTCTATTTTCTG